>NW_027109220.1:694893-702042 GCF_000696795.3 Halyomorpha halys | reverse complement strand
AAATATCGATATTTGGTTTAAAAAGATTAAGAAAATCTTATAAAAAGCTTAAAAATAGTTTTTCGATATTTTAAATTGATAAATTCATGTTCCTTTGAATATTTTACACTGTTATCAATATCGATATTGAAGATTAGAAACGATATTTCGATATTTATTTTTATAGAAATATCGATATTTTATGAAAGAAAACTATAAAATTTATGAAAAGCTAAAGTAGGGAATTTCGATGTTTTATTTTGATAATTTCATATTCCTTACGATATTCGACATTGTTACTAATATCCATATAGAAGATTAGAAAAATTATTCCGATATTTTTTTATGGAAATATCGATAAGAAGATTAGAAAAACTATTCCGATATTTTCTCATCGAAATATCGATATTTGGCTTAAAAAGATTAAGAAAATTTTATAAAAAGCATAAAAATGGTTTTCAATATTTTAAATTGATAAATTCATGTTCCTATCGATATCGAAGAATAGAAACAATATTTCGATACTTTATTTTATAGCAATATCGATATTTTATGAAAGAAAACTATAACATTTTATGAACAGCTAAAATAAGTTATTTCGATATTTTATTTTTATGATTCATATTCAGTTCGATATTTAACATTGTTCATTTCATATTCAGTTCGATATTTAACATTGTTGATAATATCGAAATAGTAGACATTAGACACGATGTTTCGATAAAGTAATATCGGAATATTGTTGCTTAAATTCCATATCGATATTACTACAATGTAAAATATCGAAGAAAATGTGTAATAGCATAATAAATTATCGATATTCCTAATTTAAAATCTCTGTATGATATTTTAGTCATTTTCAACAAAATATCGATATTTCGATAAAGTAATATCGGAATATTGTTGCTTAAATTCCATATCGATATTACAACAATGTAAAATACCGAAAAAAATGTGTAATAGCAAAATAAATTATCGATATTCCTAATTTAAAATCTCTGTATGATATTTTAGTCATTTTCAACAAAATATCGATATTTCGATAAAATAATATCGGAATATTGTTCTTTTATACCATATCGATATTACAATAATACAAAACATCTAAATAAATATGTATTTATCAAAATAAAATATCGATATTCTGTTTTTAAATTTTCTTCAATAAAAAAATTATATTTTAGTTTATATTTGTTATGTTTATGATATGGTGGTCGTGGTGTTGGTTTATTTCATAGTTATTAAGAGTTTCTTATGTATTTTGATTAGGTATGACATAAAATAAGTCTTACTATATCGTTCTATGTTATCATTTTATAATTATTATTACTTTAATTCATTAAATTTTCGATATCGATATTTTAGTTCCGATATAATATCGATATCGATATTGCTATCCGATATTGATATTTTTCTTTCGATTGGCCATCCCTACCTCAAGGTAGTATCTTAGGTCCCATTCTTTATATGGTTTATACAGCTGAGATCCCAACCCACCCTAACACAGTCCTAACAACATACGCTGATGACACATGTATATTGTCTGTAAACAACGACCCAATAAATGCATCACAAACTCTACAGACACTCATAACATCTATTGAAGAATGGTGTCAAAACTGGAGAATCAAAATAAATCCTGACAAATCCCATCAAATCACCTTTACTCTCCGTCGTAAACCTCTATCCTCCTGTCCTGCAGTATCCTTTCTAAATACTCCATTAACGCCTGTTGAACAGATTCGATACTTAGGACTCCATCTTAACAAGAGACTTAATTGTAATCCACACACAAGACTGAAACGACAAGAAACTGGTCATAGATTCCGATTGCTACAACACTTACTTGACAAACGCTCTAAGCTTCCCATTCACTACAAAAAATTAGTATACACTACGATAATCAGACCAATTTGTACGTATGGAATTGAGTTCTGGGGCTCTACCAAGCCATCAAATTCCTCCCGCATCCAATCCTTACAATCCAAAATCATACGTAAAATCCTTGATGCTTCTTAATACGTTACAAATAAACTCATCCACAAAGACCTTAACATCCCATTCGTTGCAGATTTGGCCCAAAACAGATACGCGTCTTCTCATTTCAAACTCCTTACCCATCTTAATCCATTAACTCTTAATCTTTCATCCTTAACAATCCCTGATAACCCTCCGAGGCGTCTGAAAAGAAGATGGCCACGGGACCTTCTAATTAAATTAATGCTTTAAACCAATGGGTGGTACCTTCCCAAGATTTTCAAGTGTAAATGAAATATACAACATATTTACTTATTGTATTTACTACTTGTACAGTTATAAATCACAAAAAAAAAGGTTTTAAAAATAACAATCAAAACAGAAACTATTTCTCAAACCGGAAAAAGTGAGTGTTGTACTGACTCAAGAACTATTGGAAGGAACTACTTTTTGTAAATGTTTTACTTTCACTAACTGATACGTAGTAAGCGGAAGTATTGTGATCGCGATACATTTCCAATTCGAGTTTTGGACGGAAATACACGTTTTGAGGTCTGTTGAGCCGAAATATCCAAGTCTCGCAAAATGTGCCATGAGTCCTGCTCAAAATCGATAAATCGTACGAAACTGGAATTACTTATTTAGGGCATGTACCTGGGATGTTAGAGTGACTTTTTCGTAAAACTTAAGCAATCGAAATTGCCAATTTTGAGATTCTTTTTTGCACATTTTGGCAAATCAGTGTACAATTAAGTGGTTTTTATTATTAGATATCCTCATTAAGATACTCTTACAGAACTTGATTGATGAATTTAAAAAAAAAATCTTCATCTGAAATACCTTTAATCTTACTTATTTGAAATATAAAACCAGTTTCAATGTTAATAATAATAAATAATGGATATATACAAAATATTATATTTATAATTGAAGGGAAAAAATGAAAATAGAGACATAAAATAATTGGAAAAAGTCGAGAACGCCCAATCGCTTCCGATTGCATTTATATTTTGTTAAGTGGTTGTATTCTTGGTAGGAAAAAAGTTGATATACCTTATTATCACCTCGAGATACGCTGAACGCGATTTTTATTGTAACTGAAAATTTTGTGATGCGCTACACCCGAAAACACTTTTAGTTCCAATCTGTAATTTGTAACCTTAATTCCTTTTCTCATTACTGCAGATTTTTTTTTATTTACTCTTGATGTCTCATACGTATTACTCGTATTATAGTAAAAGTAAAATTTATCTTACGTGTCAAAAACTGAGTATTAACTTAATCTATTTAAAAAATGAACAATAAATGTTGAATTTTACAATCTGAAAATTATGTAAACCAGGAAACTACTGAAATATATTAATAAAAATAAGAAAAAATAACTCAGTAAACCCAAAGTGAAATATAAATGATAAAATTTTCTGTGATTGAAGTATAAAGGTGTTGCACTACTTCTGAGCCTCCACGAAACAAGTTTTTCTATTTTACACTAGTGGAGGGGAAGTGAGTGGAAACCTCACATCTCTTAATTGTAGTCAACAATAAAAAGATATGATAATTCTTATCTTTGTATCTGTCATTTTCCCTATAAGTCTTATTATCAAGGATCCGGGAATTAAATATGAATCATCGAGATATTTAAATTACAGAGATTACTTATAATCGGGAATGAAAAAAAACAACAACTAGAAACGAGATAAACTCAAAACATTAAAACGTTTACACATGGGCGCCTATTAAGGATATGGCTATAACTGAATAGGTCTCTTAAATAAATGTACTGTTTACTTTATCTCGCTTGTTCACTACAATATGGAAATATTACGCTTATTTTAGCTTAATAATAATACGCTTAACGATGTTTAGAAACATCAGGCCACAACACTCCCCCCTCTATTTTTTTATTGTATGCTTTTTTTTCAAACCTATCGGAATCAGCCATCACGTCAACTGATATATCATAAACCTGGCTGGCGATTTTTTTCTTGATTTTCAAAATAAAGGGGACAATGTTAGTCTAGCTTATAACTCGGTTGTCCCCCCCCCTCTGAAGGAAAATGAAAGTTTATTGGCGATTACGGAAAAGGAACTTATTCTACAACAATTTTTTAAGAAATGCAATTTTTTTTCTTTGGTTTTATATTAAAATTACACAAAAACAGATCAAAATATGATAAAAATATCAAGATGTGTGATAAATAAATCAACTGCTTTTACGTCGAAAGAGAAAGTGCGAATTACATCTTTTACTGTACTCCTATAAATCGCTGCTCTAGGAAGGAAGTTGAGAACTTGTCAAATATCCGAGCTATTCATACCCACCTAGTTTTGAGAGAAGCTTCATTCCCATGATGGTCATGAAATCAACAAAACCGCCAATGAGTTTTGTTTTCTTTTGTACACATCCTCTAGTTCTTACGACATTTGGGTAACATGCTCAGTTGTAAATCGGAATTTCCTAATACCTGCTTGGGACTCCCCCATTTTCACTGAGAATTTTGTTTTTGTTCAGGTAAGTTGGCAGCCTAAATTATAAAATGCGTTCCATTAACTTACAAAATCATGTACATACTAAAACTAATGCTATTAACCGTTCCCTGGTTTATCTGGAGTTATATTTTTTTTTAATATCGGAATGACCTCCGGTTCCTCTATTGGCTTAGTAAGTGGTGTTTATATGCGGTTGATAGAATCAACGAGGACAGTCTGAACATTACTCCCAAAATTCCTGAAAAATTACGGCACTGTTCCATGAGGATCAGCACTCTTGCCAAGATTCATTTTTACAATGACGTGTCCAATTCAGGGAGGACGGAATAGTGGGTTTCTAAGACGGCAATCGGGGGGTAGAAGGTGTGAAGGGGATATTCGTAGAATTCTTCAATATAAGCTAGGGAGTGACTGTGCGTTGACGTGGCTGGTTTAAAGGATGTTAGTCATATAGGAAGAAGAAAGGTTGGAATAGTGAACAGATTGAATGGGCTTAAAGAATAGGATTATTCTAATCATACAATGAATACGCTAAAGCCCAAACAAATCATAACACTAAATAAGAGAAAATTGTAATTATGTAATAAATAAAAGCATTAATCTACAAGTAGAATAAAAACGAAATAATATAGCTTCTATGTAGAAAATAAAGAAACAATTGCAATTAAATAGGGTAGAAACAGTTATTGAATGATATGCAGACAAATTATCCAAAACTATTGTAAATATGTAAAAAGTATGAACCTCCAAGTAGAAGAAAAATAAAAGACAATACTCTTCAAGGGAAATAAAGAGATAATTTGTAAATATACAAAAAAACCTAAAAATATATAATTAGGTAGGAACTTCCATGAAATGGAAGAAATTAAATGATATATAGGTCAATGAACTAACAAAATTGATATGTGGAAAATAATGATATAAATATCCAAGGAGAATAAAAAATAATACTCTCGGAGATACACTTCTCTGAGTCTTCCGCTCCACATAGTTGAGGTCCTCAACCCCGAGCTTGACAACCAAGACCGTCTCTGCACAGTGCATCCTATGCGTACATAGTTGTAGCTAAGTGAGCTGAGGTATCTCTTTAGCACCTCTGTCGCAGAGTGGGTTGATTTTTACTTCGCGTTGGTCCCACAGAATAAAAACTCAATCCTCCCACTCTGGTTAGAATAGGTTGGTTACTTATAGGATAACCCAAAAATAAAATCGAAACTAGTATTTTATAGAGAGTTATCTATAATACTGGATATTTTAGCTATAATATAAGCTATTGATTTCTATCATTATCACCTGTTTTTTATATTGGCAATTAAATAAAACTCATTCCTTCTGAGGTATTGGCTTCATCAGTCGCAATATATTTCTCGTCACTAGTGCATCTCTTCCCTTAGGAAAGAAACATCACCAATCATGGAATTTACTGCCTAATGCACCTGCCTTAAACTAATATATCAGAATTAGAAATTCAATCGTTTGTTTAAATTACACATCTCTCAAGTGTGACCAACCAATTTTATTTGAAGTTCTAATTTTGAAGAAAGATTTAAAAAATATCTTCCAAATATCGTTTTTTAATTATTACATATTCTTGTTACTTAGGGTAAAAATGTTTCATTATATTTTATAGTTTAATAAAATTGTGCTGTTTCATGTCCCGTTGAATATAAAGGAATCTATTGAAAGATTATCTAACTATAGTCATCCTTGCTGCGCTTTCAATTGAAAATCGAACAGTGTCGTTAGGAACCGACAACTTTCGTGAGCTTCTAGTTTTTATTTTAGCAATTTTATTTTAAAATGTTTAAATAAAATACCTAATCGTTAATCTTTGTCTTATTCATATCATTTGTTCTTATAAGATGTAAAACATTTCTTGTGAGAACATTATCATTTTCAACTCTTCTTAGGTTCAATCTAGCTTCTAATTGTTTTATTTAATTCTCCAGTGCAAATATATTTTACATACATACATTCTTTATTTAGGTCATATTCTTACAATTTTTCAAACGCTCTTTATTTTCAAACACAATGCCCTCAGCTTTCCCACTGTACTTTTGACCTCCTTTATTTGACCTTATATTTTCTGATAATATCGCGGCGACATTCTAGAAGTAGTGGTTGGTGTTTTTTTTCTGTTTCAGAGAAATAGCGTTATCTGTTGTCGTAACATTGTCTATGATTAATGAGTAACATGCCACACCTAATTAGTCATCTTTTTAGAAATTTTATGTCTACAAAAAAAAAAGGTACTGCGTCATTTTAATAATCTATAAAAATTAACTGATAGAATAGAAATGTAGGGGAGGGGATTAGAACAAGTAGGGAAAGAATTTAATCTCTGGCTACCTACTTTCGAATGTAAAGACTTAAAGATTCAGGCTTAAACTTACTTTTACGTTTATAAATATTTTACTCTGTTATTGTTATTCAGTCATTGTTTCAATTCTAAAGCTGAAGTAACAAAACGATCTCAACAATTATAATAATGGGACATAAAATCCAAGATGAAAACGAAATAGAAGTTCACTTGATGAGTTGATAGTTGACCTCTGAATAACAGAAAATAATTAAAACTTATTAATGCCAACGTTTCGGCCAGAATTTCAGGCCTCTATCAGGGCTTAGAACAAAACGAGATAAAAACTATAATGATTGAAAAGTTCAGAAAAACAAGAAACATTAGACGATAACAGATAATAT
>NW_027109220.1:692276-694512 GCF_000696795.3 Halyomorpha halys | reverse complement strand
CATAACTTTAATTTAAAATTATTATTGTTTAATTAAAATATTCATATTTCTTTCTTCCTTTTGCATTATATAATTTAATATTTATATTTCCTTGATCCTGTTATTTTACTTCGATATTTAACTACCTTATATATACGTTTTATTTCCTACTTCTTTAATTACTTTGTTTTTAATAATTTTCATTTTGTACGTAAATTTACTAACTAAATTTCCATATATATTTTATTATTTGTTCTTTCATCTTACTTAATTTTAATATTACACTTCTCATACAGCTTTTATCTTCTTATAATACTTAGACGATACATGCCTGTCAACACTATTTATGTACCCATAAAGTTGGTTGTTTTCTAATCATTCAATATATCCATTTATTCATTTTTTGTTCTGAGCTCTGATGAAGAAGGAAATGAAAAGGCTAGAAATCGTGGCTGAAACGTTGGCACTAATAAATAAGTTTTTACTTATTTGTGTTCATCTTCTTCTCATATAAGTTGACGTGTAAGTTGGTACATCCACACTTGTTAAGATGAAGAATAGGATAGCATATCATCGAATTAGGAAAAAATGTAGGAATACCTACCTAATAATACAATTTGCCGTGTTATTAGATAATGACGGACGCGTCCCAACAGATACGCTACGAAAAGGCACAATTATGGAATTCATAATGATCACCGGGCACGATTATTTAAATAAACATTTACATAAGATTGATGTTGCAGAATCGTCCGTAATCGAGCTAGCCATGAATGCAGCAAACCTTGACTCACGTCCTGTTTTGACGGATATACGATCACGGATTTCGACAAAATCAGATGTTTATTTAGATAAACAAAGACTCATGGGCGGAAGGCGAATGTACATTGTAAAAAAAAATGTCCACTCACATGACTTAACCGCATTGAGTCCAAACAGTACAGCAGTCTCATGCGAAAAATCCAATTCATAAAACTTAAGTCTGCAAATCATTTTAAAAATTAGTTTCTACAACACTTATCACGGAAACGAATTTTTGATAGCTCTAAAACTCTTAATAAGTAGTAAGATTAACATTTAATGGTTTAATTAAGTAACAAATCAGATAATTTTATCACCTGTAACATCTAAACGGTGTATCCTAGCGAAAAATGGATAATTAAAATTAAATAGTGTTGAATTTTGTGATGAGTGAGTACCACAACTAATTGATTCGGTTAATTAGTAAGTTGTACAACTTAAACCAATAAGGTCATAAGACCCAATTTTTTATACAATTGCATATTTTATTTTGATCCTTCTTTTTAACCGCTAATCTTTACTAAGAAATCTTTAAGACTCGGTGTATCCCGGTGCAATTAGCCAAGATTTATTTTGCATATTTCGACTATTTCAGTTAAATAACTTAAATATACCTCGATAAAAATGTTGGCAACCCTACTTTCAATAATTGACTTCCAACAATATTATCGATTTTTTCATTTCCTAGAATTCCATTTGCATGTTAACAACAAGGGCCAAATCCCGTAATTTTAAATTTTTGCAAATTAGTACCCATCATGTCTCTTGATGTAGAAAGATGATTGTCTAATTAAAATTAAATATGTACCGCTACAAGCTATGAAGGGCTTTGAAGGAAGTACTGTTACTATACCAACGGTCGACCGCCAGATTTTTCTCTATTTTGGGATACCCATTTCATGTGGCAGGGTGGACCACGGAGGGTTCCTGAACAGGGCAGACTTACGGTTGAAATGAAACAGAAGATAATTATGAAAGGAATATGGTCCGGGTGCGGTCAAAAAAACTCAAATAGTAGAATTATACTATTTTATTGAGCCAACGTTTCGCCCCACGTTGCAGGGCTTCGTCAGGGCTATTTTGACGGCGGTCAACAAAAGACTTTTGTATGAGTGGGGGATAGAGTGGGCTCGGGGATCCTCAGGCCGATAGTGTAAATATTGTACATACAAGTGTAAATGTGACTAGTGATTAATTATTATTCTATTTATTTCCTCTTTATGTACATAGTTGATTTTTTTTTTAATCTTCTGTTTATACATATTTAAAGAGAGATTTTATTAATTTTTTTAAATTTTAGTTTGAATGTCATTATGCAATAGCAACATCGTTGTGGCAGATTGTAATATTTATCAATACATAAAGTTTTGAAATTAAAAAAAAAAAAAAAAAGTATTACTAACACAATCTTCAATGATCCACTTTTAGTCTCAAACATTTATATTAAAAATACTAC
>NW_027109220.1:686974-690880 GCF_000696795.3 Halyomorpha halys | reverse complement strand
AGTTTTGTATTGAATTTATATGGTTTATATAAGGCATGGGCAGTTAGCCTGCAAAAAAGACAATTTAATGAATTATGACAATTCAATGAGAAAGGTTGTCTCCTTGAAAATGGCCTAAGAGCCGAAACGTCAGTAGTATTTTTAATATAAATGGTTAAGACTAAAAGTGGATCATTGAAGTTTGTGTTAGTAATAATATAAAACATTCTCAAACAATCAATATATTAAATCAGTTGTCTAAAAAAAAAAATATTTATATTATATCTAATACCCGATTGATTAGTATCCTTTGCAATCTTATAGCAACCGAATATAGCTTAGGCAGTACTGCTTGTAAAATAAAGCATTTCTCTCTATAGACGGGATTATAGATTCATCTCGGTTGTTCAATTTTTTCAAACTAACTGTATTCATAAAGCGTCTTAGCAGGAGAGGTGAGGAGTAAGTCAAAAGATGCATGACCTAGACACACCCTGATGACACCTGACCGATTTTCATTGGTTTCCTCTGCTAGATGCAGTTCAAATTATTTATACCTTTACTTTTAATCATTTTCAATATTGTTTCAAGAGAATAAAAAAGATTGTTCCAAAAATATAATTGAAGCTATTGTTACAATAATAAATAAAACAATAAAAAGACATAGACATGTTTAAAATAATCTTTTATTTATCTTTATTTAAGGAAGTTTACATATAGGGGGACTAGAAACTAGTTACGAATACTAGTAATACTTGGGCCCCATTTCATAATGAAAGCTAATAGTATTAGTTCAAAATACATGTTTCGAAACAACGTGGTAATTACACTAATACTTATTTTTTTTATAATAGGGAGGACTATTAGTGATGTTAAAAAGTACTAAAGTACAAGTTACTATTGTACAAGTCAATGTAATTTTATTAAGTTAAATCGACAAGACTAATGGTAGTTTGTACTTTATTATGAAACAGAGCCATATATATATTTTTCCTTAAATTATTATTATTATTTTTTTTTTTATATACATTATAAACAAAACAATTGTTTTGAAATGTTTTTGATTTATATTCTGCCAATTCTTACAATGTTTGTATCTTGTTTTTCATTTATTTCTGACGAAGCCGTGCAAAGTGGGGCGAAACGTAAGTTAACAATAAATAGTTTTCTTCTACAATTTTGATACCTTTATCTTCTTCCAAAACAAAAACTTTTGTATTATATTAGGAGAGTAGGAGCTTACAGTAGCCTAGAAACATTTTCTGACCGAAGCTATAGGAGGGAACGCATGAACGTTATTAATTAAATTTTAATTCATTACTTCATTTCCAGAAGTTTTTTATTATTCAGTTGGCGATAGCCGATTGGGTTCTGATTTAAAATCCAGATGAATTGCTGTTCCGAATGATATCCACATAAGCTGTACATTTATGCTGGTATAATGAATATTGAGGTCGGTCCCTTGAAAGTAAGGGTGGCTAATAGTCAATAATCACTATCGATTGATATTGAAAAATATTATTCATTATGTTCCAAAAAACATAGTGTTAATGTATGTTCGGACTTTTAATTTTTTTTTTTTTGTTTTAAGTCCTTTTAAAGAGACAACAAAGAGACCCTTCCCTCCCTTTCCCACTAATTCGGATTCACAGTAATCTTTCGTTGGAAAAATACCTACTTGATGTATTCCGGGAACTTTCTTTACTTTGGCCGTTTTTCTTTTTTAACAAGCCCGAATACGGAAACATTCTTTCTGTAAAACAATTACATTGTTTTTTATAAGTTAAAAAAAAATCCGTTGATGAGATCCCACTAACCTTTTATCATAAGATGATATGTTCCTGCAACCTCAGTCCCAGCCCAATGAGTATTCCCTGTAGCCGTAATCAGCGAAAATAGAAGCTGTTTGAATCCATTGCTGTCATCATGGGCGTAGTCGGGTATCTCCAGGAGGGACTGTGATTAAAATTAAATTTTATCAATTATAATAAAAAATATTCATATAGTCTCAAAATGTTTATTCTCTTATTACTCCAACGTTTCGGCCACTATGGCCATTCTCATGGATATGTTTTAATTAACAATTTCTGTTACAATCTGATCATGAAAAATAATTTAAAAACCGTTCTGAAATATAAATTATCCGATCTTAATTATAATAACAATGTCGTTAAAAGGTTGCCTGCTAGTCTGTCTGCCTTTTGTAAAAAATATACCTTAGGCAATTAACCTACAAAACATAATTAAATTAGGGAAATTCTATGCACTAATTAAATAACTCTCATTATATTGTGTTAAATTACCTATTTTTATCCGCTATTTGACTTATTATACTTTTATTTAATTTACACTGGCTATTACAATCTTGTCAATCGCTTTATCAACAATCAACAATACATTCTTTAACCTACCTCACATACCAGGTTTGGCATATTCTCATTATATTTCCATTTTTATATGAGTTTATTTATTTCTTCATTCATTTTAGCATTAAAAAACGTACCATATTTAACTATATATTATGTATCCAATATAAAAAAATTTTGATCATAAATTAAGTTTACATAAAATTTCAGCATAATGCTGGTTAATAATAATATAAGTAAGGTAGGATAATTTATAATTCAGAATGTTTTTAAACATATTTTTTTAATGATTAGATTTTAATTGAAATTGCTGAGATAGATTGAAGACTAAATCGATATTTATTATTATAATTGGTAAAAAATCAGTTTTGGACAAGAAATTAAATAATATATAATTTTTGAAAATTTTATTTTTAATAAGTAGATATATTTGAGAGGATGGGAAGAAGACGAACCCTTCGTCTCGTACTCCTAGAACATTTTTTTTGGAGTGAATTAATTAATTGTAAGCAATTTAAATTTTGAATATTTCTAATTTTTGCTTTTTACTTCTTTTTATATCTTAAAATTTTTGTTTATTTTTTCAAAAATTTCTTTACGCCCTAATGTTTAGAATTTTCTATTGGTCTACTTATATTATCGTTAAAAATATTATAATTTTTTATAACAAAAATGTCTATTTTATGCCATTTTCTCCATGTAGTAGCATACTATATTTTCAATAATATATCATGTTTATGCGTAAACGATAGTGGATTGCAATGAAGATTTTTAAAACAGTGTTTAATATCTCCTTAATTTTTTCAGTGTTTAATCTAACTTATTCGATTGTAGAAAGTTGAGAGAATCGGGAACAATAGATTGTTTGGAACTTTGGACTATCTATCATCCCTATTTGGAAATCGAATAATAACTAACTTTTATGAATCGCAACGATTTCATCAATTATTGAAGTTTCCTTTGATAATTTCTTTATTTTTTCGTCACACTGAAAAAAAGGATAAAGGCAATTATCATATTCATCATAACTGGACCAAGAAATGTAGTTTGATGGCCTTTGAAGGAATTAAGAAAACCTAGAGGGACACTTGGACTATGGAGCATTTATAAACTCATTGTTCCACTCAATCAGACAAGTTCCATCCTTATATATTTTCTGTTACCTAAACATCCTTTCTGGTCTATATTCTTGCATGCACATACTATCCTTAGTGATGTTCTAAGTTTAAGGCAATATGTCCATTAACGGTGGTTTATAAGGTACACAGTAGAATTTTTTTCTGACAAAATATTTTTATTATGACGGCTATACCTCTGCAACTATTAGGTGGACAGATGTCTATTAGGCATCAAATTTAAGGTTATTTAACGTCCTAAAATAAAGTTACTATTAGTTTTTTCTTAGGAGTAGTAGTTTTCATGATATTAGCAAAATAAATTCACAAAATGTCGATTTTTCTGACAAAATGTTTTGCTTATGACGGCTATATCTCTGCAACTATTAGGTGTACAGATGTCTATTAGACATGAAATTAAAGCTTATTTAACGTCCTAAAAACAA
>NW_027109220.1:684688-685415 GCF_000696795.3 Halyomorpha halys | reverse complement strand
AAAGATAGTCCTGCGGTATTGGAGGGCATTGATACCAATATCCGCAGTAGTATCAAGCCCATCATTGGGCTCCCCGCTAAAACCTCATCGGCGATGCTGTACGCACCCTGGAGATATCGAGGACTGGGTCTGATCCGCTGTCAATGGGAATCTCCACTACAGCATTGGTCCATCGCCCAGCGACTGTCGGATGTTCCGGATGCCCTATTACAGTCTATATTCAGTGCCGAAATCGCGGCATGTGCTGATAGACTTAGGGTGGATAGGGGCAACTAAAGTGTGAGAGCTCTACGACAGTCGTTATGTGAGAAGGCCTTCGAACTGGCCCATTAGTTGCAAATGGCAGGGTATCGGTGTTCGCCATTTCAAAGCAAATAGCTATGTATGTGACAAGCAGGTACTCTCGGGGTCAGAATGGGCGTACGCCCTGAAACTTAATATCAACTACGCACCCCTGCGTGGAGTCCCAGGAGCCAGTGGGCAGCAAGGAGAAGTTGGGTCCCTCTGTCGCAAATGCGGCATAGAGCCTGAAACACCAGCTCATGTGCTGGGAAAATGCCCCCAACAACTCCCTCTTTATAGCACGCCGGCACCACAGGGTCAAAGAAAAATTGATGAAGTTCCTTTGAAGAAAAGAAAAGACTTCATCTGCTTCGAGGAGGTCTATTGTATTGACACCGACGGATCCGTAAGATATGCCGATATTGTCGCGTTTACAAAAGTCGGA
>NW_027109220.1:672775-684118 GCF_000696795.3 Halyomorpha halys | reverse complement strand
TTGGTGAGCTCATGCCTCCTCAAACCGGAACAAAAGATCAACGTTGTCAACCAGTACTTGTTCCCGGGCCTTGTTTACCCTCTCCAGACTGCTCCCCTTAAAAAGATTCCAGAGAGCGAATTTGTTTATCGGGTGAATTAAAAAATTGTGAAATGGTGAAATTGGAGGAGCAGAAATGAGAAAGAAAAATAGGAATGAATTGAAACATTTGTATTTGTTGTACAGACCGAAAGTGATTGTAAAAGCAAACTGTAGGGAAAAAATATTGTTTATTATATCTTATCATTATATCTCTGTATATCTGATTATACCATGTATGTTTAATTTATATATGTCCAATTACGGATTGATAAGTATGCTGTGTGAGATAGCAACCTGATGCATTTAGGCAGCATAGATAAATAAAGTATTTCTCTTGTAAGTGTACAAATTATAGTTTTTCAAAAGTACGTTTGTTCCTTGAAATATTTTTTTCTAAATTTCTTTGGCCACTTCCAATTAAATACTGGGAAAAATCGTTCCGCATTTTTGATAGACCAGAAAAAATGAAATGACCTCAATGACCTTTGTGGTGAAACTATTTTCTCAAAGTGTATATATTGGAGCATTTTTTGTGTAAGTTTCATTGACGTATGAAATCAGGGGCCTTCTTGGAAGGTGTAACCAAAATAAGGTGAGAAAAATAATCAAATTAACTACTATAAATCAGAATAACATTTTATTTATAGGAAAAAATTATTTTAATTATGAAAAAATTAAAATTTATATTTGTACACCTCAAAATTTATAAAAATTATAAAAATAAAATAAATGGATTCCATTCAATTCAACACCCTGGATAACATTGGAATTCATGAGAATTACTGAAGATTAAACAATTTAGAGTTTAATAAATACATAAACTTTAGTATTAATTACATAAATCTACTTGCTAGTTGTTACACAGTAGATGAGTGAAAGAAGGAGTTTTTGAAAAAACAAAATCTGTAGATAGTTCTTTTTATAATGTAACTTATGCATACAGTGGCGTACCTAGTCCCAGTAATTGTTATCCTAAAAATAATACCGTATCTCCTCTCATTAAACTAGAAATTTAGGTAATTGATTTTTCAATAAAAATTAAAAAGTTCACTACCATGGTACCCATTAGTAAACATACTCGAAGCCACCTCCACTCCCTATTCTAGTTATGCCTCTATATATACATAGATATATATGTATATATCACCTTTGTTAAATATTATCTCTGTATATTTATAAGAAACTTTTTTGTTCTAGTTTTGGTGCCCTTGTCATCGACAGTAATACCGCTTCCGATTTACAAGGTGGGATACTCTCTCAATGCCAAGGGTAAAGAAATCTACGATGACGAAGGAAAATTGATTACCTGTAAGTTTAATTTCAATCTTCTGTTAAAGTTATTAGTATTATTTTTAAAAGTTGGCAATAATTATGAAGTACAGATAGACTTAATTATAGATTTATTAATATTACAGATTTATTAAGGTGTTGTGAACTCGATTTGTCTGTTTTTTTGACTTAGCATTAGTGTTATTTTATCTGATTAGTCGAGTAGTAGATTATATTTAAAATTTGTAATTTATTAGTTGGGTTAGTAAAAATGTGTTTGATATGAGAGATATGGTTGATTAACAAGTTTTATGCCATAGCAACTACTTAATACATTGTTTGTCCTTTTTTTTATCTTACTTTATGAAACTAATATGGACTCTTCTTGCATGCTCCTAGTATCGTTGACAAACAAATTTAAATTGTGTTTTTGTATAAAGACACATGTTCATGACACATGTAATGTTCAATTGATAAAGGTCGTTGAAAATAATTATGAAATCATTGGCTATTGCTACATCCAATTATCGATTAATAATAGAGTATTTAAAAGATAAATAAATCTGTACTGTGACGTAGAAACATTCTCCTATGCATAACTTTTTCAAATCGAAAGTTTTAAAAAAGCTATCTTCTTCTGCGATCTCAGATATTACAAAATGATATTGCAAATAATAATTACTAATCGTTATAGGTCGCTAGATTTTTATACGGGATTCTCGCTAGGTTGTAGGTTGTACTATCGCACTAGCTCTGGCGTGATAATTTATAGTACAAGTAATGACAGTGAAGTAACTGTCACGTTAAATATCACAAGTATACGCTTTGACAGTGAACTATCGTATAGTGTCCGTTACTGCGGCAAAAGTGTTAGCTACTACCGTTGTGTAACTATCTTATAGTCACAGTCATGATAGCATTCACACGTTTAAAACATTGTTTTTATATATTTTCTTTAAAACTTAAATTTGCATCAGCCCCAGGCCCGAAGAATGATCCGCCCCGGGTCTCAAAAGAAATTCACCATAGACCCCCCAAAAAAAATTTACCTAATATCTTAAAATTGCAGGAAGATTCGATTTGTTTCGCTTCCTCTCCTCCCAAGCGATATACGACTGCAACGACAAAGTACTGTCACGTGAGAGGTGACTTACGACCGATAAGAGTTAAAATTGCTCATTATTTATCTTATCATATCGTAAACTTATGAAAATATTATTCATTTTAATAAATATGTCCACATTGCGACTAGTGAATAAGCTAATCAGGTTATGATATGATCATATATTGTGAAGATATTTCCCATGGGATATATAACTCTAGGATACTATAAAATATAGTATATACATAAATACATAACGATACAATGATTGAATATATTGCAATATATAATGTAGTAATACAATGACTATTTTATGTTAGGTCCTACGCCTCTTATGTTTCTGTGAATATATTCTTTATTCTACTGCGAATAGATTGGGATTACAGTTTTACCAGCATTATTTACAGTTTGTGATAAGTGATTGAAGATTTAGATATGTAATAAATGGATCATTATTGACTGATAATACATGTCACCGGCGTAAATGATGAGGATATTCTTGGAATTATTATGTATCTTAGTTGTGTAATTGGTGTAAATTATAGACCAAAAATAAAAACTTTAGCATATTTATTATACTGATAAAAGAAGTATGAATAAGTCAAATTATGCTTTAATTTCAAGGTTACTTACTACCCCTACTAATTTGAAAACCCCAAAAATTGGTAAACTTTACATTTGAAAACCTATTCATACCATAAAAATTGTAGTAAAACATTTTATTCAAAGGGTTATTAAAATTTCATATCATTGCTAATACCCCTGAAGTTAAGAAATCGAAATTTTATAGCTATAATGTTGTGTTTGAATGGAAAAGACAATTATTATTGTGAACATTAGTGACAGGTAAGAAGAAAGTTTAAATTAAAGATCTTTTTAACATGATTTATAGGATAGGGATTATAAAAAATAGAAAAAAATAATAAGTAATGTAATACTATGCTATAATACTATACCAATAAAATAATTATATGAAAGACAAGATAGAAACTAAAGACAAAAGAATTTTAATACATAAAATTAAATTCAAAGATTGTCACAAAATATAGATTGGCAAAACATTAATAAAGTTAGAAACAAGAGTGAATAAGTTTGGAAACAGATTTTCGAAAATATGAGCAGTAATGTAAATGTATAATACACCGTTGGAAATCCGAAGTTTCTAAATGGGAATAATATCGTATAACATATAAATTCGTACAAGATTGATGGAGATTGACGTGCAATAATAAAAAAAATAATAAACTGATTCTATAAATGAGCGAATAAGAGTTTTTTTTCCATCTACTTGTGTATGAGGCAAATTTACGCTAAACTGCTAATTTTTATATTACGCTAATATTATTATAACAATTTTAAGTCACACTAATTGCTTAAATAAATCAAAAATAATTTTAATATTCTTATACTTAAAATTTTGTATCTTTTCTCACTTACATAATAGCTACACATCATTGATTTAATATCTCATACAGTAAAAATTTATAGTGCCGTACCAATAATTATTATTTTTTTAATAATTTATTTATTGTTATTTACAACTGTATGAAAATATATTATTATTATTATTATGGCACTACGGTCCTGCAAGAACCCGGGCCTCCTCCACAACAGCCAACCATCTGCCAACCAGCTCTCTTGCTTTCTCCTTCCATCTGCCAACCTTCAAGAGCTTCAAATCCTCCACATCGTCCAGCCATCTGGGACATCCTCTTTTTCGTTTTCCATCTGGTTTGCCATAAACCATCTTTTTGGATATCCTTTCATCGGGCATCCTCTCAACGTGTCCTAACCATCTTAATCTTGCACTTTTAATTAACGCCATGATGCTGGGTTTCCTGTACAAATTTATCAGTTCTTCATTCCTTCTTCTTCTCCAGATTCCATTCTCCGAGACTCCTCCCCATATCTTTCTCAATAGCTTTCTCTCCCAGGAGTTGAGCATTTGCTTTTCTTGTCAAGGGCCATGTTTCTCCCCCATAGATCACTACTGGCCTTACGATGATTTTGTAAATGACCACTCTCATCCTTTTAGAGAGGGCTCTAAAATTCAGTATTTTCTGCAGTGAGAAATAACATTTATTTCCTGCTGCTATCCTGACCTCTATTTCGCTCTCTAGTTTGTTATCATCTGTAAACCGCCTTCCCAGGTACTTAAACTGGTTTACAGAAGTGAAACTGTGGTCTCTGAACGTCACTTTGCTATTCTCTTCCTTATCCTCTCTTGAGCTTTTCATGTACACCGTCTTGCCTTCATTCACCTTAAGGCCCTATTCATATGCTGCTTCTTTGAATTCCTGGAATGTTCCTTTTAATGCTCCTTGGGTTCTTCTCAATAACTACATTATCTGCATATGCTAAATGTTGAGACAGTCTATTGTAAATGGTCCCTCCTGGATTAGTTCTGATTGAACGAATAGCTACCTCTAATACTATATTAAATAGAAGAGAGGCCAGAGGATCCCCCTGTCTCAAGCCATTCTCCACTGAAAATTCCTGGGACAGCGAATTTCCAAGCTTAACTCAGGTAGTGTTCATAAGAGTCATTTTTATTAGCCTGAATAGTTTTTTCGGTATGTCTACCTTTACCATGGCTTTTAAAAGTTCCTTTCTTCATTCATAAGCTTGTTTGAAGTCCACGAATAGCAGATGTAGGTCTATGTTATACTCATAGCATTTTTCCATTGCCTACCTCAGAGTGAATATTTGGTCAACTGGCGATCTACCGGGCCGGAACCCTCCTGGTATTCTCCTACAATATTTTCCGTGAAATCGGACACTCTTTTATGTAGAAGCACTGTCAGTATTTTATAGGTTGTGCTTAGTAGAGCAATGCCTCTATAATTATCGCATGTCAGCTTGTCTCCTTTCTTGTGTATAGGACATATTGCTGCTCTTATCCAATCTTCTGGCATATTTTCTTCCGTCCATATCTTCTCCCAAATTAAAACATAAACTGCTTCCCACAAATCATTGCCTTCGTATTTCATCATCTCTGGAGTTATCTCGTCAAGACCAGGCGACTTATGGTTTCTCAATGATTTAATAATGTCAATAATTTCTTCCTTCTCAGGAGCATCCACTTCTTCTGCACCATCCCGCTCCTTACCCAGGAGTTCATCTAAATTGAAGATTTCTTCAGCTCTTTTCTCAGTGGCTCTTATGTTTAGCAATTCACTAAAATACTGGTACCACCTTTCAAGAATTGACGTTTTTTCGCCAATCAGCTCGCCTTCTTTCCCTTTACATAATCCAGTGTTGGCTTGGAAACCCTTTTTTATTTCTTTTACACCTTTGTGAAACTTTCTGGATTCTTTTTTCTCCCAGGATTCTTGCAACTTTTTAAGGTTTTCCTTTTCTTGTGCTCTCTTCTTCTGCCGACATAGTTTTTTGGCTTCTCTCCTCTTAGTCGAAAATTCCCATACACTTCTTCTGGTCTTTCTTTTTAGCATGTTTAACCCCGCCTTATTTCTTTCTTTGAGAGCTATCCTACACTCTTCGTCAAACCATTCGTTTCTGGGAGCTGGTTCTTTCTTCCCTAGTACATCACTTGCACTTTCTATCACAACATTTTTCAGTTTTTTTCCATCTATCATTTATAGTTGTGTTATGTATAATGTCATTTTCTCTCAGTCGTTCCCTTATTTTATTTTTGAATTCTTCTGCTACTTCACTTTCGAGCAGCTTTTCTGAGTTGTAGATATGTACTCTATCCAATGTAGTGCACCTTCTCATAGCCAGCTTTTATCGATACTAGACTTTTACCATGTGGTGATCCGTGTCACAGTCCGTTCCTCTAAACGCCCTTACATTTCTGATATCTGATGCATGTCTAACCTCTATGAGAACATGATCTATTTGGTTTCTGGTCAGGCCATCCGGCGAGATCCATGTCTCTTATGTATTTCTTTATGTGGGAATTTAGTGCTACTAATGACCAGTCCCTTTTTCCATTGCAAAGTTAATTATGCGATGGCCATTATCATCTGCCTATGGTAGCTCTGAATGCCTCTTCTTTACCTATCTCAAGTCGCCTATGATAATTTTTACATCGTGCCTCAGGATTGAGTCATATTCTCTTTCCAATGTTCCATAGAAAATATCCTTCTCCTCCTCTTCCCTGTCTTCTGTAGCGGCATGTACGCACATAATCGTGATTTTGAAAAACCTTCCTCTAAGTCGCACTGTACAAATTCTTTCACTGATCAGTTTATACTGTATTATTGTGTGCTTAATAGATTTTCTTATCATAAAGCCTGTTCCACACACATCTGCATCGTGACCACTATTAATAAGCAGATAATTTTCTAATTCCATCGTTGTCACATTTCTCCAACGTATCTCCTATAGAGCAGCTACCTCAACTTGATATTTATCAAGCTCATTCTCTAATATCTTGCTTGAACCTGGTTAATTTAATCCTCTTACATTCCATGAAGCAATATTAAGTCCATATTTCCATGTCGGGGTCAAATACCTTGTGTGACTGTCCGTATATCCAATGCTGTGTGTTGTTTTCTGAACTTGTGAGTTTTTCTGGTTGGTGGGTAGTTAACCCACCGATCCAACCCTCCTCCTTTATTCGGGCTTGGGACCGGCAACTAAATCCTTGAGAGCCAACAGGCGGAGTTATATATAGAGAGTTATATTTCTTGTTGTATATTTATATATATATACAACAAGTAAATTTGCTGTAGTGACATGATACAAACATGTGGAAAATCTACCCATTGATAGAACTCCAATAACATTTCTAGAGGAGAAGATCTCGATGCCATCTTCTTTTCAGACCCCTAGAAGAATTATTAGGTAATGAAGGAGAAGCCAGGTTAGAAACAAGTGGATTTGGTTGTTTGGGAAGTTTATCATGGAAGGATTGGTATCTGGACATCCTGATGGATGACTTGATTCGTGACAAAGTAAGGAGCATTAAGGATTTTACAAAGGATTTTGGACTGTAAGGACTGGATTCGGGAGGAATTTCATGGTTTAGTGGAGCCCCAAAGCTTAACCCAAACTCCGTAGGTCCAGATAGGCCTCATAATAGTCATGTAGATCAGTCTTTTGTAATGGATTGGCAGTTTAGACTGTTTGTCTAGTAAATGTTGTAATAGATAATTATTCCATTCAATTATCAATATGTTTCTGAAGATATTGTTTTCTATCACAATAGGATAATTAACTACAATAATAAAAATAATAAATTTTTACAGCTACAACCCATTAAGGGTCAGGGGTGCAGTAGTTTTAAGGAATTACTGTTACTAGACCAAGGCTTGTGCAAGAAGATGATTTGATGAGAATTATACTCGACCGCCAGACTTTTCCCCTATTAAGAGTATCCACTTTATCAGGCTGGGTTGCCCCGGAAGGGCTCCCAGACCCATAGAGGTGACTCACGGCTATAGTAACAGAATAAAAAATTATCTGTCACAGCTAGATTCGAACCCTGGTCCTTGGAGTAGTACTGTGCCTTACCATTGAGCCACCTCACTCACCAAAAACAGTAATAATTATCAAAAAAAAAAAAATAATCCATAACCAAAACAATAAATAAAAAAATATATATACATATATCAAAAAGGAAGTAAAATATATACACACACAAGGCAAAACATAGGAATTAATATTAAATAGGCACACAAATAAGCTTGATGTACTATACGAGTAGAATCAGTTGATAGTGACCTTGATACCTGATATGAATTTTTTATAATCAGGACAAATTTAATCTTTGTATCAACTTTGAGGCCAAGGAAAGACTAATCGGAAACTTACAAATTGTAAAATGATTAAAACGTGGAAATTAGACAATGCATATATAATATAAGAACAAATTGTTATTTTAGGAAATATAGTTCCTGAGATGGGACAGATTAGACTCTGAGAATAAAGAATATAAAGAAAATTAAAAATTAATAATATAAAAAGTGGAGAGGGGACAGTATAGGATCCGAGAATAAAGAATATAAAGGAAATGAAAATGAAAGAAATGAATAATAACGAATATAAAAAAATAGAACTTGCTTTGTTTAAAATAAAATTGGGAACACCTGAAGGATACAGGTTGAGATCGAATCAAGAAATCTATAAGGAAATAACCGATCTGGAGACTGACGTTAGGGTGGGAAGTCTGAGGTTCTATGGACACATCATGAGGATGAAACCTGAAAGGCTAAACCGTAGAATTTTACAACGAATCTAAATGGACGCTCAAGGGAGTAAAGGTTCTTGTGGGAGAGAAGCGCTCCAGAAAGGGTCTTGCATGGTGTGATGAGAGAAAATGTTGACATGCAGAGCTCATGAGGAACATATGGGAGAACATGATACAGATGAAGGAGAAGCATTAGTTATGATAAGCGAGTGGTTTTCAAGGCCTTTTCGTGAAAATAACAAAACAAAATAGTGTGATAGTCGTGGAATCGTTGGGAAATTAAAGCTTTTGCGAGGTTGATCTACTGTTGTACTCATTTGGGACAATATAAGCCACTATTAAGTTCATTTTTTTTTTGTTAGAATTTAGAATAAATACATCTTCTTAGAAATATGTTAAATGAAAAAAAAAAAAAAAAAAAAACTGATGACAGTAACCTTGTGAGTTTCTCCATTATCTGTTAATGTTTTAGCTCATTATCATGACTGTGCTCAAGATGACTAACACTAGTTCATTTCACACTTCCACCACTGATTCACGGTTTTTGTTTTTTCAAAGAATCATGAGGAATAGGAGATAACGCCTTAGCATATATTTACATTAATCATTCCGTTTCTAGAATTTTTCATATTTTTTTTTTTATTCTAAACTTTTTTTCCGTAATGATGGTGCTGGAGAAATCATTCGATGGTCCAATAAGAGCAAATAGAAGGATTCTTCGTAATAGCTATAAATAAAAAAAGCACTCCACTGAGGGTAAATAACTGAGTTGCCATTTTCATCCTTGTTCAAAATTTTCACCTGTTATACCACGACAGTGAAAAAACAAAAACGGTTAGAAACTTCATGACCAATTCTCCTTGTATATGAAATGTGAACAGGAAATTATTGGAGAAATCTTATCCCCCCAATTATAGAAAGCTAGTCCACTACACAAAAATAACTGTCATGCTCCAATACCAGTAGCACCCCTCAATCCATTTTGTCGAACTACATACTGCTACATATTATATTTAGTAAAACTTCCGAAAATCCATTAATAAAAGGAATTAATATTGTAACAAATCCTTTTTAAACGCTACACTCATAAAAGAACAAAACATCTTTTGTGAAGCTAATATTATAGTATTAACCTTATTAGTAATATATAGGGAGATGGTCAGGGTTGCGGTCAATAGTGAAACAAAAATAGTTTACAACTATTTATTTTCCAGGAAAATAAATAGGAAAATAAATAGTTGTAAACTATTTTTGTTTCACTATTGACCGCAGCCCTGACCATCTCCCTATATATCAATTTTTACGGTCAACTATACATACATATATACTTATTAGTAATATATTCACAGATATTTATTTCTTTATTTATGAATGGGAATGGTTCGAAGCTTTCCCCAGAATAAACTTGTGAATTACTGGACCGATTTACGTACTGTGTGTTTTTAAATGTTCCCTGTCACCATGGAAAGGTTTGAAGATGTTGAAATCCTTGATTTCCGATATAAATAAAGTTATAAACAAAATTAAACGTTTTTAGTGCGTAGCTCAGGAAGTATACTTTTTTTCACGGTTATTATATACCAATGGATTTGTCTCTTTCCGAAGAATACGAAAAAATACTGATTTAATTAAACGATATTATATTTCCAAAAAATTATATAAAGATAATGAGACTGAAGTGTAAGGTAGGTGAAAACATTTTTTTTTTATGAAATAGCAAATCATATTGGTTTTTTGCGTCGCCTGAAACCCTTGAATACCATTTTTCAAAGAAATTTAAAATCAAAAATGTTTTATTTCTAATTTATTTATTCTCTTTATTTTTATTATTATATTATTCTCTCATTTATTTGGTGGATTTATTTTTTTTTTCGGTGACCATTGTTCATATAATCCTTCACAACTCCTCTGTATTTTATCCAATTCCTACGTTAATAAAACTGTAAAGCTATAAATAAGAAAGCTGAATGTCTGCACTTTTAAAGTATATATATATACATACATACATAAATAAATAAAACTTTTCAAACGTCTTATTTTATATCTTCGTTCCTAATTTATTTAATATGATCCGGTCTGTGCCGATTAGAGCAGTTTATGGAGCCCTAAATTATTCCTATGTTTTGTTGAATCTTGCTAAAACTATTTCCATTTTTTGCATTTTTCAAAAAAAAATCAAAGACGACAATTTTGAGCTATAATTTTATTTTTCGATTTTTTCGAAAATTTGTATTTGAACAGTATTATTTGAATGGTGATTCAATTTCCTGTAAAACATAATCATTGAATTCACATCATTATTAGCGAAGATATAACCTATTAAACTATTCAAATCACTATTATTATTCAATTTTAGATTAGATATTATTACCATATTACCATATAGTTTATACTGTTACTATATACTGTTATTTACCGATATAAACTAAATAAATAAGCAATAAATTTAATCATTAATCATATGTATAATAATTTGAATAATAATAATAATAATCTTGTTTACTTTTAACTAAATATATTAATTATATCAAACTTTCAATTGTTTTCAGTTAATCTCAATACATCCCCATAACTAGCAATAGCGAGGCTATATATACTTTAATTGTCAGAGTGAAAAACTAATAAATTTCATATCTTTAAGTTAATTTGTTTTAATAAATATGATCCCAGATTAAGATTATTAGGTTATTTATTACAGATTTTCTTTATTATTAAGGTTTATTTGTATTATTATTTA
>NW_027109220.1:665271-672725 GCF_000696795.3 Halyomorpha halys | reverse complement strand
TTCTGAACTGTTTTTAGTTTTTAGGCTAAAATGTTTTGTAAAATTAATGTTTCCATTGCATTCAAAGACATTTCTGAATTATAGTGATATCTTTTTCAACTATGCACACATATTTTTGACAGAAAATACCATTAAATTCATTTACATTGACCTCCCGCTGTATACCACAGACAGCCTATTGTGCGACAGTTTGGAGTTGGAGGAGAAGCAAAATCTAAAATATTTCAAGAATTTGATTGTATTTTCAAACTTAGGGAGTTGGGATCTGGGTATATAAATGTACTGCATCTTTGAAGATTTTAGTAAATTGATATCTCATTTAAAAAGCCCCGACAGTGCTTCAAAATTGTTGGATATTAGTAATTATCCATATTAAATAAACATCATTAAAAATTAAATATTTATAAAAACATTGTTATAGTCCATGTTTAGGGTTACATAAATTATAATTACTGTTTTATGCAATTTTTATTTCCTTGCAATCCTCATGATTATACAGTGTTATATTTATTTGAATATATATTTAAATACGTTTTTAATGCACTAAAACCCGTAAATGATAAAATTTACAAAAAAAAAATATGTACTGTCTTCAGTACAGGTCACAGACTATTCCTTCGCCGAGGAGGCATTATTTATTTACTATCAGCACACATTTTGTTTTAATAAAGAAGAATTTTAATTTTCATTCCTTTTTTTATCATTAATTTGTATAATTCTTTATTATTTCTCTTTTATAATATTTTATTTGTTTCATTTTTACTAACATAGACTTTAATTTTATCATACATTTTTTTACCTATAATTTATATAAATATCTATAATTTAATGTTATATATATTTTATTTTGTAAAATAGTTGATTCCTTTTAAGTATTCATTCTTTCAATTCATTTATTTTTTATTATTCTACTACAACCACCAAAGGGGCAGAACCGGGTTGTAAAGCGATTCAGAAAACCCTTTAGAAATTGGAATCCGTTCGCAAAATTTATATTGAAAATAAGTTTTTTACCCTACAATTGGATGTGGTATTTTTTTTTTTTTTTTTTATTGATCGAAACTAAAACTCTCAAACAAATCTTTTTATTTTCTACATCACATGAAGTAACCATCGAAATTTCTAATGAACACAAAGCGTATAATTTTACTATTCTACTTTATCAATGATCTCTAAATTCTTAGAACTTGAATTACTTTTTAATTTCGGCATTTTTAGCTTAAACAATCCAGGTATAGAAGATTTTGAGGGACGTTTTGATATTTTCCGTCCGATATTTGTATCGATTCTATTCATTCAACATGTCGGTAGTATCGAAACTCTCTTCCTATAATGTCTAAAGTCCATATACTCCGATGTACAGTCCATCACTAGCGCCTATTTTCGGGCCTATGACGTTTTTTTTTATCTTTTTAAATTATCGTATCGGAAGGAATATCGAAAATTTCCATACAGTAACATCGGATATCGATACTTCAGAAAAAGTATCGTAACGTCACTAACTGAAACATTGTTGGAGGAAACGAGGATGAAATGGTTAATTTTTCTATAATTGGCGGTAACGATTTAAACAATCTAACTTTGAGGTAATGGTCCATTCATTTTATTACCAACTTCTGCTTTCATCTGTTGTTAAAACATCAATTCATTGGAAAATTGTATAGCCATTTATAAACTCGTTCTCTTCGTTCATAATTTTTTTAGAAAGAGAATTACATAACATTGAACTTAATTAAAATTAATTAAGAAAAAATTTATTTTGTAACGTGTAAAATAATTATTTAAATTATGATTCGGATCTTAGTGATTACATTTGGCATGGAAGCATGAAGCATATAATAGCCAATCACAAAAGCATAGATTGTTCACCAAGTCCTTGAATCTTGAATGTTGGCATACAATTATATATATTCGTATCTCCTAACCAACTCATTTAAAATTATGTGTTGTAATTTCAAAAAGCTCTACAAACAATACACAATGGTGTATTTGAATTATTCATTTTATATGAATTGATTAAGCATAATATCAGAAAATAACAAACAATAAATATCTGCTATAAACACTTTCCTAACGGGTTTGTGTCTGAAGTCCAATCTAAAAATTGTTTGATATCTCTTCTCTAATATTGGCCTAATCAAAATCTTTCTAGGTCAAATTATTATCTTCTAAACGAGCGTCTAGATTCTTCCGAGAGATTTAGATATAGTTTTCGCGTTACCCCCAATTCTGATATATTAACTCACCAATGTTTCAAAAATATCTTTCAGAAACATGGGCCATATAAACCAACATAATATATAGTAGAAAGCTGTACGGCCTTTCTTATTTCACTTTTATGTAGAAGTAATATAGAAAGTATTTTATTCTAAAATGATTCAAGTCACATTATTTGTGCAAGCGTTCCAAAGTCGCTGCCCAACTGCCCTGCCTGAATTCCAAGAGGTAGATTTTGTAAATCCATTCGCTAAAAAGGATGTTTTAAAAGCGTTAAGCTTAGTGAAGATAGTCCTGGTATGTTCGTAAATTAAAGTGGACGTGCATTCTTTACTGTCTTCTGTGAGGCTTCCAAGTTAGTCGTTCGTCAAAATGTAGTCCTAGGTAGCGGATCAATTCGACAGGTGTAATAGGTGATTTGATGGGACTTATTTTAATCATCTAATTTCGACAGCATTCTTCGAGGGTTGTGATATGGGATTGGAGAGCTTGGGATGCACTGGTTATTGGACCAGCACACATGTGGCATCGTCATACATGGTGAGAATAATGTTAAGATCGGTTGGGATATCAGCTTCGAAATATATATTTTTTATTCGACACAATGTCAGCCAATTTTCAAGTTTGTGTTTTACCACCTATGTGCCCTACAAATTGATGGTTGAGATTAAACGTCCCATGAATATGCGTTGATATTCTTTTCTTTTGAAAGTGGTTATTTATAAAACGGTATTATTAATTTGTTTCGTACTTATGAGGTATCTTACTGCTATTTTTGTTTGTAAATATTATATCAAACCATTATTAACGGATACCTCTGTATAAAGAATAGTCATCTTTCCCCCAAGTGTCCGTTACATATAAAGTGAAACTTGTATGGTATTATTTTTTTTATTATAACTCCATTATTACAAGAATCGAATAAGCAAAACTATTTACCTTACATTTCAATAAATGAATGGCGCAAAGGTCATCAGAGATAATTTCAGTAAAATTAAGTGAATTTGAATGTTCATTAATGTTTTCGTCATGAAATAAACTTGATTACTTTGTTTAACTTTTATTATAAATATTTCTTATGTAAAATAGGAGAATCACTATAATCCTGACCATAATCTTTATTTTGTTTCAGTAAAAAAGAAGAAGAATGCGAAAATAGGAGCAAAAGTCAAATCACTTACAAGAGAAGATTTTGAGAAAAGGGTTGCGGAAATAGCTAAAGACTAAGCATCACCAATTTCAAGCCCTTTTTCTTGTTACTACTCTATTTCACTGTTTTACTGATTAAAAGTGTTTCTATTTATCAACCTATCAAGATGAGAGTAATAATTACCGATATGACTTAGATCAATTAATCTAAAATTTAAGTAATGAAAACAAAATAATCTATGTAATAATATGTATATGCATGAAAACTCATTTTCTTTTTTTAAACTAGTTCCCTGCAATTTTTTGTTTTTAAGGATTTATCATTAGTCTAAATATATAAAAATTAAACATTAATATTTCAAGATAATGATCGATTGGTTTGATGAGTTCACAAAATTAAATAAGATAATAAAGCTAATTGAAACATATACCTAATTAAAAGTTACCTTAATACTAAAATTACCATTAAGTCCATTATAGATTTGTATATTGTATAATAGTTTATTAACTGTTAATCTGTTATTTAATGTGTTATTAAAAATGTCTTGTATTAATAAAAATTTTTACTTCAATTTAGATTTGTTAATATATCCGTCTCCCATCATCAATTAATGTTTGAATAGTATATATGTATTTTTTTAAATTGAGAATACACCAACATAGTAAGAAGTAGTCCAAGAGCTAGACTTTTTTATTTTCCTCATAAATAGGAGATTTAATATTTCAATGACTGTTTCATAGATTGACTTTAGCCTATAAATTAAAATTATATATATATATACATAAACAGCACGGTAAATTTTTTCAAGAAAGTGTACTCATAGAGATGATTCAGGAAACACCTCCCCAGACAAATATTGGTTGTTACACTCTCGAGGCAGATGAATCATATCCCTCAATCTACAACATTTTGATAAAAGAGTATTTTATGGTGAGTAATAAACAATTTTTAAGTTAAGAGAGATTTTCACAAAAATGTTTCCTTCCAGAAAAAGTGTGCGTTTCTAAGACCACAATAATTTATGACTAACATATTGCTTGAATATCGGGAATTTTCAGTTTTTGTTTTAACGTATATACTTTATGCGATTTAGTTGTAATTGATGCAATTAAAAAACATGTAATAATAATTTTTAAAAATAAAATAAAATATTTAAAGAGCCATTATGTAATTCACGTTTTCAACTTTTCGCTCCATCTGTGTAATATCACTTTTTTTATTTCATTTTTTATAAATAGAGATGGCCTTCCTTGCTCTAATAGCTGTACTGAGTTTGCAATGAGAACTGTATCATCCAAGTATACATGAGTTTGGACCATTATTGTTCTCATAAACCAAAAGACGGTGTCTTTTCATGCACATTTTCATACAGATATATTTTCCGATCTAAATTCTCTATAGCTTTTCGGTAATAACCAAATGCAACACTTCCTTTGGCAGAAAAAATCACTTTGTCTATCTCAACACTTAAAGCAATTTCGCTAGAACCTACGTTTGAATCTAAAACCACCTAAAACAATGCTACATCTGTTCGTAATGCCCAGAAATAACACCACATCTATCGAGTATAAAAAATGGTTGTCGGGTCTTCTTGAAAATATTTCAGTACATTTTTTGATATACACTGATGGTTCCAAATTAGAAAGCTCAACAACCTCGTCTTTCGTTACCCCCGATCCAATACAAAAATTTAATTTCTGCCAAACTCCACGCATCAGCCGTCCATTTTCCCCTTTCAATAACTGAAAAGACAATTCCAGATTCATTGAGCTCACTTAAAAGTTTGAGAAACATGTACTTTCTTCTTAAAACTATCAGAACAAGGTTAATCCGTAAATTTTATATGGGTCCCAAACAACATTTGCATTGTTGACAACGAGCTTGCACACAAACCAGCCTTAAAGGCACTCACGCTCCCCGGGCGAAGAACCGCCGTTCTTACCCTATCAGATCTTAGTATGCATAATATACAAATATCGGAAAGATGGCAACCCATGTGGGATGAAAGCTTTCCGAGTAAATTAAAGGAAATCAAAAGAGTAGTCAATCAAAAGAAATTAAAACCATGGTCGAGTTCCTACCGCGGCGGCCGCAGAAGAGAAGCTGCTCTAACCCCCTTGAGAATAGGCCATGCTCTCCTCACGCACTCTCACCTAATCAGAAAGCGGCCACCACCAACGTGCCAATATTGCTAGTCCATTCTCACAATATTTATTTTTGTTTTACGTTGAGATCGTGTGTGCGTGCCCGTGTGCAGTGCGTGTGGGTATGTGATTTATCGGTGCGTATAAACATAAATCAAATCGGTTCATATCCTTTTTGTACTCCTTAATTAAGAACCTGATTAGCGACCCAAGAAAGAACAACTGTTTTAGAATTCAATTTCCTGAATTTATCCATCATCGTAATTTTAGTTTCTTTGGTCAACCGAGAAGAATAAAATGGCTATCACCATGATGATTAGGGGCCGGATATTGGACAAAACACCTACCAGGACCAAAACCTCTACTTTTTAGCACACTGATTTATGCATTAATCTAGGAATTCGGGGAGACTTCGGAAAGGAAAGAAGGTCTTGAGGAATGTGTGCTGATTTAGGAATATGAGGGGGTTAAAACAAAGTTATTCCACTATCTTATTGATGGATGAAAAGGAATCAAGGAATGGATGATTAGGATAAATCATATCTGTTCCTTTTCATTCATCCATCACTATCCTGTGAATTGAGAAAAGGATTAATAAGTTTTGAGATCCAGTCAGGAAATTTGCGTAAGAATGAGCTTAACTAACAGCATACTTTGATGAGATTGTGATTTGAAAGGACAGGTATATATATAAGAGAGGTCCATGATAAATTGTGGTGGACATCTTTAATGAAAATGTCATTGATTTTAATGTTACTACTATTTTAGATATTTTTTTTAATTTTCTTTGACTCCGAGATAAATTTTATTATTATTTTCATATATTATTTTAAAACATTGTCTCAGTGCGTAGGAATAAATTTTCCATGTTTCATCAACAATTATACCATTGTTAGCTATGTGAAACGGAGTTGCTGACAAAGTGTCTACTCGACGGAACGTCAGATTGTGCCCTAGATGATTCGCCAACCTTATATCAACTTTTGATGAAGCTTTCTACATAGTCATGTGTATTGAATTGACTAAAATTTAATTTTCACCATTCTCCACAAGAACTTCTAACAATAAGGATCTTTAAGGTTTATAGTTATACATTTTATTAATATTAAAATATATAAATAAAATAAATGTAGTTTTTTACTTTTTTCTACCAGAGGACCAATGTGGGTCCAACCCTACACCTACCACATTTTATAATGGTTAATAGTAGACCGTGGATGTAAATAAATGAGGAGGAGATGATTTGGAGTATGCTCAGTACGAAGAGCATAAATAAGTAAAAACTTATAAGTGACAATGTTTCGGCCATAAATTTCAAGCCTTCATTTGGGCTAAAAATACAAAACAAGACAACAACCAATGAGTTATAAAGGGAGCTCTGTATTCTGCATTTTACTTATATATTTCATTAATTACATATATTTTCTTTCTAATTTTTTTCAATAACTTAAATCTTAAATTATCAATATTAAATTAAAATATTTATATTTCTTTATGCCTTTTGGATTATATAACTTCATATTTTATTTCTTAATCCTGTCATTTTACTTAGATATTTAATTACCTACATATACGTTTTAATTCCCACTTTTTTCCGTTCACATTAATTTAAATAATTTTTATTTTGTACATTTATCTATTTATTTATTATTTTACTAATTAGATTTTCATATGTATTTTATTATTAGTTATGTCATACAACTCTTATCGTGTAATAATACTTGGACTATACATATCTAATATATATGTCCAAATGGCATTCGCGTAAATTCGTAGTGGCCCCGTTCGAACGTGAATGCTGTTTTCGATTGGTCCCTCGGGTGCATCCTTATTTGATGATACCCAGCCTTGAGATCTAGGGTGCTAAATATCGTCGATCCACCCAACCTATCTAGGATATCATCCAATCGGGGAATCGGGTACCGTTCATCCACCGTATTCTC
>NW_027109220.1:644764-664826 GCF_000696795.3 Halyomorpha halys | reverse complement strand
ATAAAATAGTATATTCTACTATTTGAGTTTTTTTGACCGCACCCGGACCATATTCCTTTCATATATATATAATGTTAGTTATTTTATAATCATTATGTATATCCGTCTGTTCATTACTTCTTCTCTTGTTTTATGTTCTTAGTCCTGATGAAGGCTTGAAATTCTGGCCGAAACGTTGACACTAATAAATAAAATTTTACTTATTTGTGTTCTTCGCAGAACGCACCCCCAACCATCTTCTGCTCATTTACTACATTTTAAGGGTGTCAGAATGTATGTAAAAAGGAGTAAATATTTACCCAATACACTAATTATATTAAAATTGTTTTTATTCCCTGATAAGATTAAACACCAACTGATTATCCACTTTGATTGAAAACCTGATATTCACTAGAGGTAGTGAATATCAGGTTTTCAATCAGCTGTTGTTACAACTAGCCTTGACACCTTACCTCAATCACAGCTCCCCTCTTCGAGACCAGCATTTATTAGTTCCAAGAACTACTAATGTTCGGCCCAGTTATTCATCATCTCTGTCTTTATTCATTAAATTATTCAATTTTGGCGAAAAATTTAAACAATTTTTTTCCTTACAGACTTTCCTCCTCTCATGTTCTGTATTTCCTCAAAGACTAATGACGCAGAAAGGATCTTACTTGGCTGGAATAGCAGACTGGAATAAAATAAATCTTAATAAAAAAAGGCAGTGATAATGATTATTACAAACGATTTAAAATTTAACAACTATGCAAAAAACTGTTTTTTCGGGAAGGGCTAAGTAAAGAGACCAACAAAAATAAGTCAATCTTGATAATCAAAGAAACCACCATAATAAATAAAGTGAATAAACCCGAAATATTTTATAGCTGTTAATAAGCAGATTATATTGATTCTATGAAAAACTGAAAAAATCATCAGTATGGTGTGCCTCAATCTGGGGCGTTCAGGGAGGGGGAAGGGAAGAAATTACGGGAGGTGAAATGAAAACATGGGTTAAAAAATTTTGTCTGGCAAATAAACATATTTTTAAATTTCCAATGTTATAGATGAAAAAATGTTTACGAAAAATTTTCTTTTAGTACAAAATATTAATTAACAATGCACTTAATATAGCAAAGCTCCTCAAACTGCAGGCGCTCGTAACGAGGAGGGGGCTTTTACACTATAAATCAACTATAAATCAACTTAAACAACTATAAATCAATTTATTTTAGCAAATATTATGAAAGCTACAAATCCTGCGAAGGTAAAGGTCATAAACTTCTTTATAGTCCATTAAACTAGCTTTAATTTGAGTGCTAATAGACATCTGCACGTCACATAGTTCCTGAGATTTAGATTTCTCAAAATAAATTAATTAACTATTAATCTTTCAGTAGATTTTTAAGAAATTTTGCTTTTTAAAAGGCTATATCTCTAGAACTATTGGACGTAAATAGCTCTTTTAAGGCTAATATTTCAGAAAATTTACTCTTCTTTAAATAATGTTCTCTTAGATTTTATAGTGTTGTTGGTAGTTTTTAAGATATTGACCTCCGAATGAAAAATTAATGTTTTTTTAAGGTTATGAAACAGCCGCCATGTTTATTCTCCCTACCTATACGTGGCAGACTCATCAATCTTGACTATTAATTATACCTAGTTTTCATTAAAGTAATAAAAAATTGGGGTGAGAAAACTGCATTTTTTTTCTTCCCAGCTCTTGTACCAAACGGAGATATTGGTCCCCTCTGCCGCAAATGTGGCCGAGGGTAAGAAACCCCATCACATGTATTGGGAAAATGTCCTAATAACTTGCTTCTTGTCACCCTACGGCACAATAATATAAAGAGCAAAATAGCCCAACTGCTGAAGAAGAAAAATTATACATGCTTCCAAGAAGTATACGTAAATACAGAGGGCTCTAGAAGGTTTGAAGACATTATAGCGTTTATTACAACTAAAAAGGAAGCATTAATCGTGGATCCCATAACAAGATACGAAACGAAGGACCGGAGTGTCAAGATACAGACAGAGAAAGAGGACATTTATACAAACTGTATTCCTTACAGGAAAAGTATACAGAGGAACTTGTCGAAGACGATTTTCAGTGAAAATGTTTTGGTTCAGAAGTAGCAGACCTATCCCTCTTACAAGAAGTAATTTTTTTTTGAGGGGCTAGGTGTTGAGAGGAAACAGTTTCAGGCCATGGCGGAAACCATTATCCTCGACTCACTGGGAATTCTACACCACCATTTGTAGTAGACCCAGGCTGGGTTTTGTCAACTCTATGAGTCCAAGAGGGGAAAAAATGTATTCGACTAGTCACAACTAATTCTCGCTCATCCTTTTTAATATTGTTTATTAGTCTGATCAATAAGCGGCCGCTCGCAATTTGTTTCGAGTTCCTAATAAACCAATTTTTAGAATGTAAATGTACTGAAGAGTTCTAATCTGGTTGTGGCAGATAATTTTTTATTCTGTTACAGTTGCTGTGAGTCAACCCTGTGGGTTCGGGAGCACTCCAGTGTCGGCCCAACCTCAAAAAATTGGGTACCCTAAATTGGAGAAAAATTTGGCGGTTGAGCGTGATTATGAACAAATGATCTCCTTGTTTGACCGTTGTTTAAGAAACAACACTTCCTTGCAAAGTATTGAACCGCTAACCCTTCACAGATTGAAGCGGTACACATTTTCACTTTCAAATGTCGCCTTTTCGGTATAACATTTTAGATCGCAGCGTATGATTTGAACTAGTATTTTATTTATTTCTGTTGATAACCCAAAGGTGTGCAGAAAATAAATTCTTAACTTTTTGGGCTTCCTCTTGATTAAAGACGGCTCTGGTCGAAGATGAAGTGTTATGATAATATTTGAATAAAGGAATATTAGTGAAATTATTAAAACCAATATTTCAGGGAGATATCTTAAATGATCTAACTATTACCTCGAACTGCAGAAAAATATGATACCACTATGTTAAATCTTATACTGCATCGAGCTAAATTCACAATGGCTACTAGAACCCGAACCGTCGAGAATGGTGTAAATTAATTAATAAATTTGTACCTGCTTACCTAAATAGCTGATTTTTGAAACTCATGGATGTCTTTTGCACTCCAAAGAAGTTGCATCGACCTATGAAGTATATTATTCATGGATATCTGATTGTAGACTAAATTTTTAAAATCCTTAGGGATTCAATAATGCAGGAGGATTAGCTCCTTATGATTTATCTAGCGATCACAACGAATAAAAAAAATACCTCGGCTTCTGATAGTTCCAAAGAAAAATCGAACATACATGATACAATGATTTTGTCATTTTATGGGGCCTTAGTCATTACAAAGAACCGTATAGTAAAGAACCGTATAGTAGAAATCATACCTGATCATTGCTACTGCTGTTTATCGTGCCGTAGAAATGGGTTTCTGATAAATTTCAAGTAACGGTTGGTTTCCGGCTGTAACGTTCATTTTAGTTTTTCAAGAATACAATTTCATACGTTAATCTTATATTGTCCGGCTGTTGCAGAAAATTATTTTATGTTTCACTGTAGCCGTGAGTCCCCGGGGGACCCATCCAGCCTCACAAAGTGGGTTCCCTTAATTGGATAAAAATTATGTGGTCGACCGTAATTCTGACCAAATTACCTCCTAGTAACAGCACTCCCTTACAATCCTAAATAGGTTGAAGAGTAACAGATTTAATTTTGTAATCTTACATTGACAAATGGTTAGAATAATTTGTATATGGGTAAAATATGTTAATAACTTTATCTGGGGATCAGTTGTGGTTATTATTATTCTGTAGGCGTAAAAACGCCAAGGCTAGTCGATGAATTGGGTCGTTCGACGTCGATGGGCGTCACAAGATTGAATTAAAAATTGAAGGAAATGTCAAATAGTAACTCCATTTTATTGCTAGTTTTCAAAATAAAACTTTGGAGAGCATGTAAGCACCAGAAGAAAGTTAACAGCGACTTTCAAACTAATACTAATTCAGTAAATCACTTCGTAAGGTCTTTAAAGCACTAATTGATATTTTAACGATGTGCCAGTAGTTGGGGTTAAAAATGAACTTACCAAAACTACCAACTAGTACATATTAGCAAAAAAACCTAATAAACAAAATTAAACATTATTGAAAACAATTATCAAATAATAAATACATAATGTCGAATTTTAAAAATTCAAATTAATTAATAATATTTAAAAAAGGGTATCTCTGACATTATTCCAACTCATTTGCTAACATTTTAACCAACAGAAATAGTTTATGGTATTGAGACAAACTCAAAATCGGTCGCTGAGCGCAAGTCTTGGAGTGATCTCGTTTTCCAAATGTGTAATAATTTGATTTTTTGTACTGCACTGCTAGTATGCACCACTGAGGAATTCAGCAACCATTAAAAACAAAGGTTGGCTCTGGGTCGTGCTGACGGCTGATTCACTAGGATTTGCTGACAGTCGATCCAAGTTCCTAGCATGAGTCATAATACCCGTATGGTATACGGACTTAAGTCTCACCAATACAATAATTCAGCAAATACCACAAAAAACAAAATAAATATCAATATTATGTGATATATATATATATTTTTCCTCTCATACGGTGGCCACAACAAACGACATAGATAAATGTATGGTATCACCTCCTGAGATCCGGCTTATTAAAACCAGAGAATCTTCTAATATTTTCAGATGATCAGATCGTAGAACTAGACTCCAACTTTTGTAAGAAGTACCATTCCGGCATTTCTTTTCAATAGTTACAAAAGTAGTACACATCAGAATGTCAAAGAAGAAATTAAAAAGAGGAATTTTTTAATAAAAGAAATATGCGATTAACTGTTGATTGAAAATAAGTCGATTTCCGGTAGTTTTCCCAAAATACGTAGTACATTTTTAATCTTTAGACACTAACTGGATATTTGCGATACTAAATATGCATTTTTTACTAATAACTAAAAGTAATGCATTAGTTTTATATAATTTTTGATTCCAACAAGAAACAAACTCGATAAATAGGGAAAATGTGCTCTCCTAAGATATGTAAACAGACAATATTCCAATAGCAATCTTTCCCAAAGCAATAAGACTCTGATTAACGCGGAAAAGATAAGAATTCTGAGAGGATGGATGGCATCAGCATTTGCATACAAGGCCAGGCAGCCTGACTCATCCTCTTCAAGGAAATGATTTTATTTATATCTTCATTTTGCTGTGGAATATTCCAGAACACTTAGGAGTAATTTATATGAAGCTATATGCGTCTTATTACATAAAAAGTCTACTATATTTGATTTATAGTATAAATATAAATAAGTCAAAATATATATTAAATATCGAAAGCCACAAAAACAAGATTGTGTACAACAGCACTGATCAGGTCAGAGCTTCTCTATTTATTGATGGTCCAGATTTTCTTTATAGAGACGGCACATGAAAAGAGTAGTGCACTCCTTGTTAAATGAGCCTGATGTAAGAATCAGCAGGCTGCGCTGGCCATGGCGCAAGGATGGGTCCCAATGAGATCCCAAACTAAACTCAATGTCGAAGGAAGCTTTGTTTGAAAGAAGAACTTTGGAAGAAGTTGTCAATAGCTGGGGGCAGGATATGATTATAGAATGGGGGACAGGGTGGCACCAGAGAGGCTGCACGAAGCTCCGATGGTTGCATGGTGTTAGAGAAAATTCAAGGACCTTGTTTGGTGTTAGGAGTTGTCGGCAGCTGCTTTTCACCGATTAAATTGACGGAAGATGGTGGAAGAACCCAGGATCCAGTAATGAGTTTTCGCGCCGATTGAAAAAAAATGTATTTACCTGCATTGTTATGTGTATTGAGAGCGTCAATGAAAAGCTTTCCTCCTACCTGGTAAAATATGTGCTGGGGATTAATATTTGTGGGTTGGAAATATTGACTTAATAAAAAAAAAAAAATGAAGTATACAAAAGAAATTCAAGAAAAGAAAAGCAACATAAATAAGTAAATAAAGCATGAATGTTTAAAGATATATTGAACTAAAAATTAATATATTAATTTTATAAACAAAAAATTACTTCTGCAAAAAAAAGGAAAAAGTATTTTTACAATGCGTTTAAAATGAAATATATCTATGAGATATGTGCTGTGAGCATATAATAATATTTATGTATTTATATAAATGTCTATCCCTGACCTTCATCCAGTTGAGAAAGCGGAGATATGCTATGGTATACAGACTGACTTCTTGAAGTAACAAAATAGGACGAAAGAATGGTCCGTACTGTGTGATTATGGAATCTGGCTTGACCAAATGCATACAATATATTGATAATAGAGGCACTGTAGGGATCTCAGGTATAAACAATCCAGGCTCAGTATTATAGCAATGTTCATAATCAGGATTGCTGCCCGTTTGCGTAAAATAGATCACACATTCTTATATTAAACAAAATTATCTTTTATAATTAAAAATAAATTCATTTCCATATTAATACTTTAATTTACATAAAAAATAAAACAAATAAAAAAGTACAACCTTTGTTTTAATGTTACTTCAACATGGGTTCATCACATGTTTTATTTTTAGTGGAGGTTTAACTTCCTGATGTTCTCCAATTTAATGCAGGAAAGGCGGGTATCCTACAGGTTACTAACCTTTTCTAGCCAGAATAAGAAAGTGGAAATTAATTTCGTGGGTACCCATGGCTCAACATGCTCGGCCATCCACGGCCTTAATATTTGAGTTAAAACTATTGTTTTCATTTAATTTTGTTGTATTTAATATAAATTTTAATTAGGCACTAGGAATAGGCTACTTTGCGTTATATATTTTTAAAAAGATGGGAATAGTACCCATCACCTCCTTAAAATATCCTTTTCTTCCAGAATATCCTATATTGTATGAAGAAGGTCGGGCAAACGAGAAAGTACTATGTTGTAGGAAGATGGTCCGTTTGGTGGTGAATAAAAAAGGTATCAAAATAGTAAAAGAAAACTATTCGATACCTCTATTGACCGATACCCGAACTATCTTGCTACAATCTACTTTATACGGTCTACTATCTTCTTCCAATGAGAAAGTACTATACATCTGTTTTGGCCAACGTGGCCTTCGCTCTGTCACTCCAGTTCAACGAACTGTTCTTCATCTTTTCCTGAGGTAGCAACACATCACTTGGAAAGGCACTTATGAATTTCAGGTCTGACTAATACCCATCCTTTTGAAATTTAGCCGTTCTTTGTAAGAACTCATAGTTCATTATTTATAATAAATTAAATTGCCAAATCGCCTGCATGAAAAAATTAGTAAATAGTAGTTATGGATATAGTATAAATATTGAATACATAAAACACATCCACGCACGTAGTATTCCTTATGGTTCCGTGATAGGGTCTTTTCTGTGGAATGTATGACGCGGTTCCAACGCTGCCTATACTGGAAGAAACTACTGCACTCGGCAATCGAGTGATCTGCCGATCATGGTCAGTGGAAAATATCTAGAGATTTTATAAATGTAATCGAGACCGTCGTTAATCGTTCACCAGTGGTTAGTAAGGCTACGGCCTTCCGATCCGATGAAGCTGGGGTAGAGCTTATGACCACCAAGAAAATTAGAGAGTCAACCAGCCCAATAGTTAGTTCAGATTCCGCTCCAAGCTATCTCTTCAATATGAATACCTCGGTGACGTCAGGCTTCGGTTTGATAAACATCTGCAACATGGTCAGCAACATAGCAGAACAATTCACTAATAAACACAACGACTTGGATTATGCCAAAGTTGGATGACGAGGCGGGTAAACTTGACGTTCAAACTCCCTCGGCTACAAGCGCATCGAAATTGGATGAACCAAGCAATACTTTTACGCTTATTCGTACATGCTTATATCACTGCTTTGCTTGAATAGCGGCACATCTCACAAAATAATAAGTTTTGATATATGTTTTAATTGAAGATATTACCGAAATCTGGAGTTTCTTTCACTGCTACTGTCCTCCTTCCAAAAGCTATTAGGGTAAAGTAGCCCCAAAGTACGCTAAAATCTATCGGATACGTTAAAAACGAAAAAAAAAATATTTAGATGGACACGGAACCTTCTAATTTAAATTAATGCTTGAAGTACCACCAATGGGTGGTTCCTTCCCAAGATTTTCAAGTGTAAATGAAACATTCCACATATTTACTTATTGTATTTATTATTTTGTACAGTTAGTTGTAAATTACATTAAATAAATTTTAAAAAATACTTTTTTTGTCAGAATTCCCACTATTCAAGTTCGCAAGGCTATTTAGTCCGATTAAATGGTAGTTCAAAAGAGTTGTAAAATTTATTGTAGTGGCTTGCTTAGTTTTTGGTGTGCTGAGAACTAACCTGAAGTTGTCCAAGAAAACATTTTTCAGCAAATTTTTGAGAAATCATCAAAAAACCATTAAGACCATTTTTTTTAATAACATATAAGAATCTTTTAATACGCATAATGTTATCCTATATTAAAATAAACACAAGTGAATTACTTACAGCTAATTTGAAATGGCATAGGCTTTCCGTCAAATAAATAAACAACTTTTTTTTTTCATTATTATATTAATTTACTTAATACAGATTATCTAATAAATGACGGATGAATACGACGAAATTATTTGAATAGTCGTTATTGAAATTGATACTAAAATATAATTTTTATTAAATAAGTCCGGTTGGATTACAATTGAAAAATTCAAGCCAAAAAAGGTTTCAATTGAAATAGCAAAAGTTCCAATTGAACTGGAAAAAGTTTCAATTGAAATAGAAAAGGTTACATATCACATAGAAAAGGTTCCAATCGAGTTGGAAATGCCATAAAATAATTTAGGAAAAACCTTTTAGACCACATTATTTATAATTTATAGCAGTGAAGACTACAAAGTCTTGTATAAAAAGAGTTTATTGTACATTTAGGACAAATAAAACACGTAAACTCTATAATAACAATATCAGAAAAACAAATGGCGCGGAGATTGGCTCCCAGAACAAACTGATGAAAAAAGTGCTGAATTATAGCACCGACTAATTTATACTCCGTATTTTCATAAATTTTTATCTTGCTGTTGGCCATTTTCTTCTTTACCCCTGTCACATTAAAATTTATTTTCTTATATACAACTCCTAGAAGTATGGCATATAGAAGTAGGCCATCATCTTTTCAATCTCCAGAAAAATATATTGTGCATTGTTAATTTTCTCTAGCCATGTTTCAACTATATATAGTACATTTTCCAGTTCTATTAGTTTAAATGCTTTGTACATATTTTTCAAAGAACTATTTCGTAGTTTAGACATTTCAAAAAGTTCTTTATCCGATGGTTTAAAAACCGTGATTTTGTGAAAAATGGACGTCGGATTAATGAAGATTGTTTTATCATGTATTTTGATTGGTCTATTCATTGTTTCAAGTGGCAAAACTTTGTCCTTTCTGGGCAATTTAACATTTTGAAAATCATCAAAATAAACAACTATAAGTAAAACAATGATATATGACATACACATAAGAAAAGCTTTGGAGTGTGTTTTTCTATTTTCGAAAAATTTCTTATTTTTCAACACCCCATATAAAAAAAAAAAAACTACTCTTAGTACAAAAAAATGATTTGCCTTCAATAAAAAGGTGGCTGACAACTTCGTGTATTCGCCATTGCTTTTTTAAATGAAACGTATTTGGACTTATGGACTGGAACTGTTGTCGGGACAGATAAAACCCTAACATTAAATGGGTTCAATCGTTTCAGTCCCAAGCTCTCCGAACAATAGTCAATGATCCTCACTATGTAACCAACAGTACCCTACATCATGACCTAATATCCCATTTGTAGCAGAGCTTATTAAATCCAAATTCACCACATTCCATGAGAAACTCACCCATCATCCTAATCCCTTAGCCCAATCCCAAACTAGCATTACCCATCCCTACAATCCTCCACGAAGGTTAAAACGGCAGTGGTACAGAGACCTAATGTAAATAACTATATTGGAGTTCTGGTAATGAGCAGATTCTCCACTCAAGTCCTGAGCGTCTGCTGCTAGTGCCTTCACTCATCCTCCAACGGCTTTTAACACCAGTGACGCAGTTGAGAGAGAAACGCCGGGATCTCCCAGAGTCCTGCCCTTTCCTCCACAAGTGGGGGGAAGAGCTCGGTTCGGAGTTCCCCAGGCTTAATGTAAATAGGAATTATTGTGTTTATGGTATTTTACATTCAGTTAATTTCTTTTTCTTTAGTATTTATTTATTTTTGATTTCTTATTTTGTTATCATTTAAATTATATATTTGTAAATATGGTGTGAATGAGCTCTATGATCGCTATTACCATTCTTTAAAATTATGACACAATCTAATATTACACAAAAAAAACTTTAAATTTTTCTAATAGATTTCAAAAATCTGAAAAAGTAATTCATTTCTTAAAAAATGGAGAATTTTATCTGCAGAATAGTGTTTACAGAGGAATGCCAACTTTTGCTTACTAATGAAGGGAACATTTCTTAAAGAAAAAAAAATTTATATGTATGTTTCATTATTTTCCAAAATTAACTGATTTTCCTGCGAATACCATGCCCCACATAAAAAATATAGGAGCGTGAATTGGGTAGGTAATTTTTTCGTATTTAATTTAGTGCAGGAAAACCTTTTGAAAGTTATAAGAAAAAAAACAAAAATGTCAATTAGTTTTTTAATTATTTCTCAAAATTGCTGAAAAATAGTTTGTTAAAAAACTACAAAAACATTACCCCTGAACTTTCCACCTCTTCAAGTTCTTTTTAATACTATTTTACTAAACTAATCAACGTCGCGCAGTTTTCGATGATGCAATTTGCGTAATTGCAGATATGCATCCAATTGACCTTCTGGCGGACGAGCGCAAGCGGATGTTCACAGGAAGATGGTAACAAAACTTACATTCTTATTTAAATTATAAATTATAAATTAAAATTACACTCTTGAAAGGTAGAAGAGACGCTGTAATGCATCGTGTTGTAGAATATGGCACAATTACCATATGCAAGGTGGTTTTCGAGATACTTAATATTAAATAAAAAATGAGAGAAAATTTTAGATTTTTCCTGAATAAAATAAATATCCGGTGTTCTGATCTAGGATGGTTCAATAATTACTGACCAAGGGCACTTCCTGTTTATGTTTTAGAGTCTACGTAAGAATTGTATTATTTTCTAATTGAAATTCGCGTTAGCTGTCCAAAGTGTACGAAATCAAATTAACAAAAGTGGAAAATTTAATGGCTTAACTTGTATTATCTCCCTAACCGTTTTTTTTTCTTGTCATTTGGAGAAGTAAAGAAATATTACTTCTGGATGAAAAAAAAAAAGTGAAATTTATTTATTGCAAATAGGTTTCTATGTGTGAAAACGAAAATGCATTTTGCTATAGCATATGCGAGTAATATTACGTTTCCTTTCAGAATGTAATGATATTTACCTCAATACGTAGTGTTATAAGTTATAAGTACATATGTAGTGTGCCAAAATTTGCAAAATTTAATCCTTTCCTAAATAAATTCCACTTACACACATATTTATCCAGTTGTAATACATTAGGAGTTGTTGGCTATAAACCAACATAACGGTGGGCATTTTGAAAATCTGGTATATTATTGCTACGCTCCCTCAGTGAGTGATAAACTTTTTACTATTGTCTTTGGCAAACTGTTTTATATTAGAATCCAGTGGAAGAAATTAGTTTACAATTACTTCTAGGTTAACTTGCAATTTTACTAAGCTAAAGCAGGAGAGCAGGAGCAGGGATATTGTTAAAGACTGTGCAGCGCAAATTGGCAGAAAGCTGTTAGAAGCAAGGAGTAGGGGTGGTAACAATAGATAGGGAGGTGCTTTTTTTTAGTAAGCAGGAAAACCCACAATGCTGTGGACTTCTGGTCATACTTCGCCTTACATAACATTTTCTCTTCCCTTTATATAACAAAACGCATTAAAAAAAAAATATGTACCTCTACAAAGACCCAAGGGTTAGGGGTGCAGTACTTTTTAAGGGAGTACTGTTACTAGACCATTGGTTGTGCAAGAAGGTGATTTGATCAGAATCACGCTGGACCGCCAGATTTTTACCCACTTTAAGAGGCTGGGTGGACCCGAAGGGCTCCCGAACCCACTGAGCTTACTCAGAAATACTTATGGAAACAGAAAATAATTATCTGCACAGCCGGATTCAAACCCGGGCCCTTGGATTTAGTACCACAGTACCTTACCAATGAGCTACCCACTCCCAACAAAATACATTTACTCATAAATAAATATTGTTAATATAAATATATCAATAATCAAATGGGTTAAAATATATTAACTGGTGAATAATAAACAAATCGGGATTCATCTTTCGTAATAAGTTCCATTTTAACCTGTTCTATATATTTTTTTATTTTTCTTACTAGGCTAGTTAGCAGCTTTCATAATTTAAAGCTTTTGTTAATTATACATTAATAATATATATTCTTCACATCTACATTTCGGTCCTTCCGTTTATCTTCAGGTATTTCCTACAAAATATAGTTACAAAAATCTATTTATTATTAATTGTTCTCATTTATACAATTTTTCATGTCTAAAGGTTATTAATTTTATTGAAAAATAGCCAAAATTCATTTTCACTGCTACTAGTTAATTTCATTTGAACAGTTTCAAAGTTTTAGTCTGACCCTTTTTTTTTTATTGAGATCTGTTCAGTAAAAAAGATTCGAGGATAAATAGTGAATATAATTTTTATCCTCTTTCTTCTGCAACGTTAATAAATAAATTTCTTAGATTGAGGATGATTCACAGCTTCTTTGTTAGTTAGATAATAAAAGTTGTTTTATTATCTTATTAGCTAATGAAAAATGACTGAAGATAATCAAGACTACTTAAGTTCTGTAATAACACTACTGATAATAGACATCCAAAGTTTATATTAAATAAAATTCATTTACTTCTGAAGTTCTCTGTACAATTACGTATTGAGTCTTCCTTTTGCAAAAAGAGCCAAAAAAAAAAATACTGCTTCTCCTTTCCGTTAATTTTTGAAAAGAATAACATAAAAATTAATGCAAAGAAAAAACATAATTAGGATATTGTGATGAAAGAAAACATATTAAATCCTATCTGTGCCACAAGCCCTTAATATTCACGAATTCCCGACGAACTTCACAGGAATTATTATTGGTTTTATATTCCTTATTAACTTCAGAGGTATTGACATTTGTTTTTTGCTGTTTGGTTTAGGTATTTGAATTGTATTATAGTATTGGTTATTTACCTGTTGAGCCAAAATTTCAACAATAACTTTTTTTTATTCCAACAAAACATATTTATAAAATCACTATCCCTTGACATTTGAGGTATTGCTATTTTTTTTTTAATACCTATTTGAAGCTGGTTCTCAAATCTCTCATCTTTCAGGGGAGTATTTTCCCCGAAATTCGCTCTTTTCTTAAACATTCATGGAGAACTGAGCTCTTTACATAGCGTTTATTAGCAGTTTGGAGTATTAAAACTTTTTAGAATAATGTTTTGTCACAAATTCTGCTGTTTGAATTAGGTTCTCAAATCTCTCATTTCCCTACTTTTCCATTTTCAAGTTATTATTGGGAAGGGTTTAATACCTCCTCTACCCCATAAGGAAGTCCCTTATGATATCAATATACCCTGACTCGCATGGTATATTGATCAGTAAATAAGAGTAATGTGAAGAAAAGTAATATTATAGTGCACCTTCAAATGAAGGCCAGGACCTGCCTCACTCTAGAATACAATGGTTGGGTTGATAAGTGGACTGTATGCAATTTCTTGAAGGTGAAAGAAAAATAAATTTATTAAACAATTTACTGAGTTGTAGACATTGAAAAACAGAAAAACAATACTGAACTCTATGTTAAAATTACAGGTTATAAAGGGGTATTCAAAGGAAAACATGTGTGAATTGGGTTACATTCATAATTTCGAAGTGAGGCCAGCGAAGATGATTTAGGTGGATGAAGCCGGCATCCTCTCTCTTCTTATCTTTCTCTCTTCCTAACGCTCATCCCTAGTTAGGGCGCCACTTCCCAGAATAACCCTCGCATGGTAATTGAATTCAAGAGAAGAACTAAAACAGAAAAAAATGGCTTCACTCATTTACTTTTTTGCCACAGAAGAATGATGCTAATAACTATTAAGCATATACTTGTAGTTTAAGGGACCACCTTTCATTCAAATTTTCGTTTTTTAAATGAAACAAATATATTGTGAATACGTATAACATAAGTATTTATTAATAAAAGGTATTTTTTTTGCAGTATGTTTGCTAGTAATGGTCCGTTTTTTATTTTTTTTTGCTATTTTATCATTTGTTGATTAACTTTCAAATAACAACAAAAAAATTTACTACAAAAAATATACTTTTGAGTTAAATGCAAACAGAGTTTTTTTTTCATAATTTCGTTCTAAAAAATCGTTAGAATCAACAGTCTGTTGAAAAAGGCGTTTTCTTATTAACGCGCTAGAGCTATCTAGAACACCTGAAAAAAACAAAACACAGAATTGGGCCACCTTTTCAAGAGGTATATAATATAGTTTTTTTCTACGGCTTTAAAATAATCATTTGAAAACAATTTATATTTAAAGGACGGAGCTATAGACGAATGGAACCTCTGATCGGTAGCCATTTTGAAATAAAAAGTGAGTGGTGATTATATTTTTTACTTCGTCGTGAGGGTGAAGGTAATCTTTAAATGATGTCTCAAACATAAGGCTTGATGAGGTATTAAGGGGGATACTCATAATGATATGCGTATCATAGGGATTTTCCATTTGGTAAGAAGGAAATACGAAGAAAAAGTGGACTATTCACTCATCAACTACGTCTAACTCATTATTTATCTCTTATTAATTATATATTAATTCATAATAACTTAGAATTATAAGTATAATAATTGCAAATAACTCACAACGGGCAAAATATATATATATATCTTGACATTAACATTTTGATAAAACAATAACTTGTTGTCCTATTCCCAAAGCAAAAAATAAAATAAAATCAATGTCTTCAGGCCATTCTCTGTGTATTTTATTACTGAAAAGATTTTAAAAAAAAAAAAATAAATAATACAAGGTAAAAAGCTCAGCTGAGTGTGGCGGCAAGATTAGAGCCGCTTCATTGGAGCCGGCGGGTAACTACCCTGAACTTGGAATATAAATTGTGGGTCAGATTTCCGTTGTCACAATTGGAGGCTTGCCTCTATTTTGATAAAAATAAAAGTAAGGATATTTAAGAAGGTATTGAAAAACATACGGATGGAATACTGAGTACCATTTCAGTTTTCGAAATTCTACCCTAAGAAGTGCTGGAACTGCTACTTTTATTGGGAGACTCCATCGTTCATAGAACAAAAGCCGAAGAGGAGAAAAAAGTCAGTTGTTACACTCCAATTTTTGAATAATTTCGTGAAAGCTATGTATAATTACTAGTCAAAATTGATAATTGTTTTTAGATTTATTCGATTATTTCATAGAGGATTTTTGTAAACATTTTCGGTTATTTCAACAATTTTTAAGTCTTTTAAGACCTTCGTTCCTCTTTTTGTTCTGGGCTATCCGGGGCCCTAAGCGGTCCATCAATCCACCCCAGGTTAACGTATCATATTTATAAATAATCACATTTAGTCCATATTACAGTAGATTTGACCTGATAGATACATAAATGTGATTGTTATCGCTATGAAAATGTTTTCGCTGATAATTATAAATTAGGCAATATTTACATTCATAATAAATGTATATTACAGTTGATTAGACCCTGCAGATAGCTCTAAATATGTGATTTTTGTCAGGAAAAACAGCTTTTACAGATAAATACAAAATAAATAATTTATCCTTCAAGTAATTTTGTGATAATAAAGGAATCTGGAAAACAAAGATTATTGTGCAATTTATAAAAAAAAAAAACAAAAAAAAAAAAAAACAGTTACATAATATAAATTTTAAGCCAGGACAAGAACTAGGATTTATGCCGGGGGAAGCATGCTATCTTTTGCCACCCATTCTCTCATTCCACTCTCCCCCAATAAAAGTCAAATGTTAGACCAAAACCCGAGGCTAAAAAAGTGGTCGCTTTGAAGAAAGGTTGTGAGTAGGGTAAAAAGTATTCTTTAATACTTTACTCTGTCGACTGTAAATATTATCCTCTGCTACCTTGGATCGGTCCTTATCAAATTTTATAGGTTGAAAAATTCGTCATAATTTCATATGAAAAAAATTAAATTTTATCAGGTACTTTACACTAGGTACAGCAGTAAATATCATGAAAAGTAAATATTAAGCTAGTTCAGACACGTTCCGCCAGAAGTTCATTTTATGCTACAAAAAAAACCTAAATCCTTCGTTCATTTTGAATAAATTACGATTTCTCGAAAACTATCAGATGTACAAGTGTCTAAAAGGACAAAATTGAAGCTCGTTAAATGCACCATAAAGACGTTTATGATGATTGCCTTGGTAGATAGTCAGGCTTGTCGAAATGAATTTACTGAATGTTGATTTTTCTTTATTAAAAAAAAAAAAACTATTGGTCAATAAAAAAAACGGTTTTTCAGGAAGTATTAAACAAAAGCCAGGGGGAAAATAAGTTGTTTATTTTAATGAAAACCATGTATGTATGTCAAAATTGATGAGTCTGCCAAGTATAGTTAGGGTGTATAAAAAAGACAGCTGTTTCAAAAACGTTAAACTGGTTCCGGAGATCTAGGTTTCCCAAAATAAATTTATCTAGTACATTTTTTATGAAATGTTGCTTTTTAAAAAATTATATCTTGGGAAATATTGAACGTAAATAGCTCTCTTAGGACTCTTATTTTAGCAAATTTAAACTTCTTTTAATGATATATTAGGTTTTTTAGTGTTGGTAGTTTTCAAGATATGGCCTCAAATGAAAAATTATTTTTTTGTAACAGCCGCCAGTCTTTATTCCCCCTAACTATAATAATGTCAGGGTTATTTTTGGTGTAATGCCATGCCTCTATAGCGAGTTTTGTTGAGTGGAATGTTATCATTAAGCCTGGGTGACCAACATCGATGTCTTGTGAAATGGATTTATCACTTCTGTTGTTATTTTACCAAGATTTTTTATTGTTCCTACTAATTAAAGGGCTCCCTCTAAAAAGGTTTTAACTACGAAATTTAATAGAAATATTTTTCAGGGTAAATTGTTTCATTTCTGACCTAACCTCACTAATGGAAGCAGTGAAGAGAGTAATGAATTGGCCCTCATTCCTTGACGAATGCTGTTATGCCTCAAAACTCAAAATATCTTAATTTGGTCAAAGGTAAGACTTTTTTTCATCCCTGAAAACTTTAAAGAAATGTTAGAACAATATTAGAGGGAGCCCTTCAATTATTTAAAACCTATTTACAAACATAATCCAATTTTTTTTTGTCATTACTTTACATTAACCTCTTTTATCTCCCTCAATACCAAATTCTTTCATAACCTCTTGCCAGACAGTGGCGTCGTAGGCAGGAACTGGCGCCCAGGGCATACTTTAAGATTACCTCTGCTCCCACATCTAATCTGCTTCCTGTGGTATTGTAACCGGGTCAAATTTATATCTTTGCTTTTCAGATACTCCTTTATCCTCCTCCAAGAAAAAATAGAAATTGTTGGTTACTGGTCTGTCTTTTAATCCCGAACGGGTAAACTGATCTTGATGCTTGTTTTATTTATTTTTTATTATTTTTTTTTTGTAGCATAACAGTCAGCCATGCATGGGTCACAATCAATCATCCTGTGCACAATAGCCTCCACACGGCAACCGAAAACAGTGTTGAACTTCAGCTCGAAGACACCTCTAATGATTTCGTTAAACTTTCCCTAAGAATTTTGCTAACAGTGCTGTCTTTACACCATAGACCCATGATCTATAGATCTCCCTGATTCTTGTGACCAATTTCTTATAAATGTTTAACATATTTTTATAAAAGTATTTTTTACGTTTCAAATATAAAATAAAATATTGATTTAAACTACAATCTTTTAAAGTAATTCTGCTGAAAACCTAGAAAATACATCCTCTAAACTGGGGGGGCCTCTATAGCTTAAAGTGCCCGGAGCACCCACTTGGCTAAAGACGGTCCTGTTAATTAGAAACGTTTGACAATCTTCTCAAGAGGCATCTGCTAAAAAATTTGGAAAAAAAAGTTATGGGCAAATGAATTTCCATTTTTTTTTTTTAATACTATTTGCTAATTTGTGTGATGAGCCTCATAAATCCAAAACAAAAATAAGCTCTGACGGTTAAATTGGAGATGTACAGATCTCAAATATTTCTGTTAAATATTTATTTATTCATTTTTTTTTGTTTTACTTAACAAAAAATACAATCAATAGTTATATTTCTCAGAAAAGTCTATACGTAAATAAATGAAATAATTAAACAACGTTTTTAAAATGAGAACCAGCAGTGATAATTTGATTTCAGAAGAATCTGTTATTCCAAAGATGGTATTTTACTTCTTTTCGAACTTTTTGGGATTTATGAGGATGCATATTTCAAGTAAACATTGTTTTATTGTTTTTAAACAAACTGAAAAGAAATAAAAAATGGCCAGAAAAAAAAAAATAATCAGTGATCTTCAATTCCAGAAGGGATCTGGATCGTCCTTTCAATTTAAATCTATTGCTATAAACATTTTCCTCATTGTCCGAACCTTGGGTCGAAAAAGGAATGTTCAGCAGTAAGCATTGGTAGCTCTTAGTTGGGTACTCGGCCATTCGTTGCGTCCAACGTTGGAAGTTGTTGGAAGCGAAGCAGTGGTTGAAACACAGTAAAATGAGTCAGAACTTTATATCTTAAAATTATGCTTTTATGTGTAAAAAATGTTCTCTATTTCGATTGAAAATAAAAACAATTAAGTCGCCAAAACAAAAAAATTATTATTAATTATAAGAATACGAAATTCACACTTTCCATTTTTTCCAAATTATTTCTTACCTGGATAAAATAAGATGTACCAATATTACCAAGTTATCTCGAGAATTAAGCCCTTGTCACTTGATAGCATTACTGACCTGGGGTTATTATATAGAAGCTATAGTATGCATTATTTCTTGATTCACAATTCAAACATAAGTTTAAGTTAAACCAATACATTTTTCCTAAAAAGTTAAAAAAAAAAATGATATATTATAAAAATTTTTTTGGAATTTCGGTGCCCCTCCTTTAAGTGACCCCTACGACTCTATTAGCTATTTCACTGTTGCTAGATGATTTGTTCTCTTGAGTTTTTACTTTATATGGACTTAAAATTACCTTAACGGGATTGTATCTTATCAATAGATAAAATAAAACAGAAATTCTACTTGATCTCCTAAATACTGATAAACCTAGATAAACTTCAAATCACCTACATGGATAATAAATATTTTTCTTTTTTTTTCAGCTTTATTAGTGCAAAAAGATAACCAATCACACTGTAAAGAGAGTCACATACACTATTATTTCAAAAGTCAATATTTCTTACATAGACAATTCTGATTTTCCTGCCACTTTTTCTTAGGAATTTAATTTCAACTGCAGTTACCTATCTCACATATTTTTTTCAGAATAGTCCAACTTTCCGATCCATAAAGTAGGAGAGGAAGGAAAACAGAAAATATCTGTAGTTTTGCCTTTTTGCTTACTTTCCCTTTGCCTACTAAAGTTTGATATATTGGAATAAATTAAAAGTCTTGTTATGATATCTCTAACTTCTTTCAATGGTTACAATGGCCTTTGGTTCTATCCATGGTTATTACAATTCCAAAGTATTTGAAATAATTAGTTGCAATAAGATTTTTTTGTTTCAAATTCATAATGTGAAAACTGTGTAGGCTGTAACCCGGCAAGAGTGTCCTACTTTTTTCCCGTAAGAGGTGTCCCGTGAGGATCTATCACATGATGGACAATTTGTACTATTTTTTTATATATATAATTGGATGTGATGATGATGAAAATCTTGAAGATTACTTTCAATGCAATTTGAAATTAAAATTGTAAATTGTAGGTCTTCCATCTGGGGCTGAAGAATCTAAATTTCGTAAAA
>NW_027109220.1:604333-644559 GCF_000696795.3 Halyomorpha halys | reverse complement strand
GTTAATTAATTAATGATGATAATTAAATAAATTAAACGCAGGAGCTGCCCAGGTGAGCAAGATGCTCAAATGAGAAAAAAAAGATGGCACGTTAGGAGTGTACTGGTGAGAATAATGATTAGTCTTACCGTTGAGAAGAGGCCAGAGCAAAACTGAAACGAGTATAGGTGGAGAGGTAAACCAGGGAGTAACAAACTAGCGGCAATAACAGCATCAAAGGGTTAACAGAAGGTTGACAAAATTATAAACAAAACAAATGAAATACTAGGAAAATATAGACGTTTATTTCCCTATATGAGCAAAATGTTCAAGGCTACACCTGTCCCGGGTTAAGCCATTTAGTTAGTAATAACTACAAGTAGTTACTAAATAGCATTACTTTAAGAAGTAGAAATGAAGAAAAAAAAGAAAGAAATACGAACGTTGGTTAACAATAAATAGTTCACTTTTACTATTTTGATACTTTTATTGACCGCCACCCGGACAATCTACCTCATACGGTGAACCATTCTTCCAATAATGTGTTTTATTTTGTAAAATTCAGAAATGTATCAAAATACAATAATAAAAACTATAATATAAAATTTGTCTGAAAATCCCGGTTACAAACTGCACTTTGACAGTTTATAAGAAATTCATACCGAGCACTCAAAGTACATATGAAGATACAAACATTAGAAATAATGCACACGTATTCAGTGCAAGTATATTTTGTATGTAACTTACTTCAGACTTAATTTTCATTAATTGTTATATAATGGAAACCCAACTTTCACCATGAAAGCTGAGTCATTAAAAATTTTATTTTCCCTGTGGTAGGGATTTTATTCTCACTCATGTTGGCAACACTGTTGTCACAGTATAACCGGGCCTACCTCAGCTGGATCTTCTCATTTCTTGATACTACTCGCCGTTGATAACGTTCTCTGGCACATTCAAGTGTTTTTCTATTTTTTGTTGTTTTTTTATAATAAAAAAACAAGCATGGTTAAGTTGAGCTTTCTACTTCTTTTAGTAGGTCTCGTTTGTTTAGCGAGTTCAAGAAAGATTTATGACGATCCTAATGGACTTAGGTAAGCCAATTTAGTCTATAATAATCATTAGATATGAATATTAAATCTCATTTCCTCAGTATTAGTATCTCTTTAAACTATGGTCAAATTTGTTTCCTCTACATATTTGCAAACAATTTAGTTCTCGAGATAGAAAGAGGAGCAAAAATTAATTTAGAAGAAATTTAATTTTAACAGGCAATAAAATACTTCATTTTTCAAAGATACTCAGAACTAGTTCCCCTCTGGTACACATTTAAAAAATATTGATTTATATTTACTTTAACATTTATCTTTGTCTCGGCAACAATGCTTACAGAGTTATTTAGTATGTCTCATTATCATTTTTATTTCACAAGTTGGATAGTTTTTGTTATGAAAAATATGTAATGTAATCTTCAACCAAACAAATTTTATATTATCAGGTCATGACAGTAGTAATGGTTCTTTGCAAAAGTAACGCTATTTGATTCGAGGTGATGATAATTTTCCATTATTGAAATGAGTGTTAACGCCTAACTTCAACTTTTATTTTGATTGTAAAATATTTATCTTTGGTCTATCAGTTATCAGTTTAAAGTGTTAGCGAAAAGTAAATGTATGATCTTGTTTTATAATTGAATATGATTAAAGCAGAAGATTCCTTCCCATAGAGTAAACAATTTGAAGAAGTCTATGGCAAGAATCTTTTAGCTTTTTTGATTTATGTATTAATTTTTCGGATTTCCATAAAAAATATTAATCTTGGCTTTACTACTGTATAATCCATTATTAGTAGATAAAGACATTTATTTTCCTATAATATGACATATTATTTTGAAAATGTCTGTTTACAAAGAACTTTATTTTCGGCTGTTGAGATGTTCACATAGTTTATACATTAACATTACCAAACTTTGCAATTTACAGTTTAACTATTTTGAATACACAAATTACTTAAGTAAAATAACTGATAAGGATAGTGATGTGATATGCATGATAAACATAAAGTCATACATTTTTATTCAATAATAGGAAGCCAAAGAGAATACAAATTTATTAGAATTTAAATTCTTTCACTATTTTATATCTATAATTTACTGTAGTTATTAAATAAAAATATAATTCTGTAATATTAAAGATTCAATTGTTTTCCTAAAGCATGATTCTGAAATATCATTAGTTGTACTTTTGAATACTCTGTACAAATAATGGTTTATTACATCTGAACAGTTGATGACATTTTTACTTAAAAGATCCTGGTAATAACAAAACAATACCACATAATAGAGGGCAGGTATTAAAGAAGCATAAGATGAGGGTAGAAGTCCAAGCTATGTGATAGTGAAATAAAATAATTGATATTTCTGTATAATGGTATGAAATAATTTTAAGAAGTGATAGAATATAATATATGGATTCATTAACTGACAAAGAAATCATAGATATGATAAAAAAATATTTATTATTGATGTAAAAACAAATTTTCACACTCGGACTGATGTTTTTAAATTTTGTTGATCAATTTCAGTTATCTTAATAATCCTGACTAATGATGATGGGGGAAGAGCCCCGAAATGTTAATTAAAAAAGATAAAAGAAATGATAGCAATGAATTGATTTCACAAAACACCTAATATAACATTTTTACTGAATAATTCTGATAGATCTGTAGTTTAAGATTGTAAATAGATTTAATATTCCTTTGAAATGTACTTTAACTTAACTGTTGGTAGTTAACCAAAAAAACTTAAGTTAGGATATGGAAGTGTTAAATAAAAATTTTGTATATTGAAAGTTATTTTGAAAGATAAAAAATATTGAGGTTCTGTTAGTAATATTTAATTCTTTTTTATTTAGTCATTATCAGTTGGGCAAACTCAATTTCTTTCAAAATATTTGAATTTTTCATATTAAAATATATAATTGCATTTGGGATATTTTGAAATAAATGTCATCCACTATAGTTAATAGTTTCTTATTCGATTTGGTGTTCATTTTTATGTCTCTGAAAGTTTATTGGTTATATTTAACTCCTATCCTAGTGCATATAGAAGTTCTATTCAAATAAACTTTTAAAAATTTAATTGTACATTGTATGAATTTTTTCTGTGTTATGTAACTTCCAAGTATTCTAAAATTAGTATATATATTAATTTTGTTTACACTAATGTATTTCCTATTTCGGATAGTTGCTGAGTGTAGAGGTAATACCTATTTAGGCTTTTGATTCCTGAAACTTGAAGGTATGGCAAAGGAAACTGAGGTTAGATAATGAAATACTTAGTTAGTTGTTCATGGAGACTATCCATCACATTAATAGAAACAGGTCTAGACTTCGTGGTGCCCTCCTTGGTTAATCCTTAGATACATCCCTGCAGATCAATTTTATTATTTTTAATACTTAATATTGATATTCCTTAAACTCTACTATTTACTTTTGTAATAGCTGACATTCTTTATTTTGGGTGGGAGTTAAATAGAATATTGATTGAAATTACTTAATAGGAAAATATTTATAATAGAAATGAATAGACGTGTTACCAAAAGAATCATAAATATAAATATAACAGAATATATTATATAATAATTATCTTTATATTTGAAGAAATATCAGGGGTAAAATTATTAAATTAACTTAATAGATCCTGGTCATAATATTTTTAAATGCATGATATTGTTCCAAGATCAATATTAGATTCAATTTGTGATGTAAACTAATTTTTCACCCTGTATTCATTATATTATTTCTGGATTTTCTCTTTAGAAGTTTGGCAAGTCAATTCATAAAAAATTGTTGATGTTAATAAAGTTCCTATTGAATGAAAATTATATTAAATTACATTCAATTGGAAGTTTATTAACCTCAAAAAATATTTATGAATATATTATTTCATTTCTTATATATTTTTTTTATTAATTACTCTCATTAGATTTTATTATTAAAGGTGAGAGGGGAGTATGTGTGCTTTGACAGTCCTGCAATGTCTCATTATCCAGATAAAAGGTAGTTCAGTAGACTCTCGAAAAATTTGGATTACTGACTGAGCCAATAAGAATGCAAACTATTTTAATAAAAAAAAAAAAAAATCAAGTTAAATGTTAAAAATATTTTGAAAAGGGTCATTGTATTATGATTCAAACATTTTCTCATGAAGTTATCGTTTGTAAGTTTTCAGGAGCCAGTTTTATTGAATGTATATACTTCAAATTGACTCTTCACAATTTTTTTCCTTCTTTTGGTTCGGATTCCACTTGGCAATATTGATAATATAATGCCGATTTTTTAAAACCTTTTTATTTTATATATCTTTACTTGTTTGCCAAAGTCATTCTACATTCAATATTAAGTAAGTGTAATTTTTTATAATTATAGATCTCAGCAAAAAAAATAAAATTACTACAATTATATTAACGGGTCCTCCACGATTCCATCTTGTGGACCCTACTTCGGACCTAATATTCTACGTAGTATTTTCGAAGACCCTAAGTTTACTGCAAATAAGAAACCACGGTCTTGTTTGCAGTAAACGGATTTTCCAGCAAATAACAGTAAATAGGATAATAGTTTTGCAAATTATGACGTTCTGTTTATAGATAGTAGAGTCGTACTGTCTAATATTTTACTTAAAAAATAATTCGCATCAACCGCCTTTTACTTTGCTTTGAATTTCGCGTTTTAGTATATCCGATCATCCTTGTGTATTCCTTGCATTGGCAGTATTTATTCCTAGAAATAATTCTTTGTTACTTTTGCCCAAGTTTTTTTTTTTTTTTTTTCTCGTATTTTACTGTAGACTTATAGAGGCCCACCTGGTTCCAGTTGCAGGTCTACCTTCTACGCCTTAACCCCTGATGAAGACCTGAAACTCAGGTCGAAACGTCGGCATAAAATAAATAAATATGGTTTTGTTTATTTATGTTGTTCTTTGCTGACCGCACCCCCCCCCCCTCCCCCGACAAACTTCTCCAATCATTAATCTACGGTCAACTATCTACATCTCATTATAAAAAAAATATAGTGAAAAGCACCTTGTTTTAAATTATCTTATATTATCTTATGTTGGTCAAAAATATATTGTAGTAATATGTACTAGGTCGTTATAAAAGTCATGGTACTGATTTAAAGTCTCGATTTTACTCCTTATTTCAACTCAGATAATGTATATATCGTTTTACTATCTATCTCTCATAATTATATATCGTTTTGTCTAACTAAAGCTTTATTTATAGTTTTCTGAGGCATTAGTGGAATAAGGACTAATTGCGAAGGCAGCAGCTGAGAAAATTGAAAATGTTGCATTTTAAACACAACAGTGTTTTGATTTGAGGTGGTTAAATTATAGTAGCTAAAGCTTCAAGTTGAGCTTAGATCTGGTCGCCCTTCAGAGGATGATGCTGAATTACTCGACAAGAGTTTGCGCCCATTCGAGTATTATCGAAAATGGGGGTTTCTTAAGACAAAGGTCATGCCTATCTTTCACGCTTGGTAAAAAAAAAAAAAAAAAATGCTCATACAGAGAAGGTATTACCATTTTGCACCAACTTACAAACCTTTTTTTCCTTCCCCCCTTGGTCATTTCTGATAAACGGGAGGGGCAGGATGGAGATTATTCTACATGTAACCAAGCTATTCTAACTAGAGTGGGAGGGTCAAAAGGTCGGATTCGGTGTTGCTGACTCGAGGTAGCTAAGGGGACGCCTTAACTTCCTCGGCTTCAAATGTCCTCGTTCCTCTCAGATCGGTCGTTGCACCGACTCAAGTCTTTTCCGGTCAACGCCCAGGCCCCAGCACTTGGGAGGTACAAGGCACTTTCTCAATATTTCATAGTTATTTACTTAAAAATTGCTCTTATAAATAGTTCAAGTAATATAATCATTGGATGGGTAATAAAGAGATTTAACTAATTACAGAAAAACTAAATTAAAAATGCTGGGAAGTGTGGAATTCGGGAACTAAGATTCCGGTAAAAGTAAGACCTTTTTCACCAATATCTCTACCGATTCAACCTACTCTTCAAACCATGTCTAAAGAGCTTTCCTCCTATCATAAGTGCCGGCACCGTGGGAGCAAGGTATTTTTTGCCCTCCTATATTATGAAGGCTAAAGTGTCTCTTTGTTATCATTTACACTAACCATGCCCTCCCTCCCAATATTTCTTAAGTGCTGGCGCCTATGGGTTAATGACGTATTTATCTAAAGCCCGGCTCTTCGAAAACAACTATGATGCCATATCCGAATCTGAGGAGTTTTTTTCCTCAAAAACAAAGGGCTAGGTTGGGTATTTATCACTATAAAGTTCTATTTGTGGTATAAAGATAGGTTAAAGTAATAGACAATAACGACCAATTATTACTCATTTGTCAGAACAGATAACCGGTTTCCAGAACTGCAATTAATATCTTTTTGTTACCCAGTTTGTAAGATTGTTTCTCCCAACTTTATAGCAACTTGAGCCATCAGTCCAGAAGCTCAAAATTTGGCTTACCTAGAAGTAAATGTAAATTAATTTTTGTCACCGGATTCTTTGGTAAAAATGTTCATAATATACTATGGTTTAAAGTTTACTACTCCCTGCTACATTGGGGTCCGTAGGCTTAACGTAGCAGATTTTTCAAAATTACCCCGTATAGTTTTAAGTTTATAACCAATAACTCCTAAAGTATTACAAGTAGCTAAAATATCATTATAAACTATTTAATAGTCCATTTAACGAGCAATTAGAATCCTAATGGAGTCCAAAATTCCAATGGAGATGTTCAGTAATTCCCGAGATACAGTTTTTCCTAAACTTATTTTTTTTTTTTATATGACTCTTTTTATGTACGGTGCAAAATGCCCAAATCGTGGAAAAATATTTACAATCTTTGCTGTAGGAATAATAATATTTATTACAGAAATTAATCATATTTCACTGTATAATGTGATTACTCATTAATAATCTACTCCGGAAATATTGAATGTACATAGTTTTATCAGGGCTCAATTTGAAGCTCGTTAAATGCACCTTGAATTAGTTTATAGTGATTATTTGCCAAAAATTCGCACGACGTTATTAAAGTATCGTGAATGTTATTAATGTGTCGATCTCTTTTCCGGCTGATCATGAGCGATGGATTTTGATAAATGAAGTAGAAAAGAAACTACATTTCTCGGAAAAGTGACAAATCTCGATTTCGATTCTTAAATTTTTACTCGAACTTAAATAAAATATGTGAGAGATTTTTAAAACGTCGACAGTAGTAAGTCGAAGGTACAAATAAGGTGTTGAATATTTCAGTGTTGACATTAATTACCAAGTACGTTTCTGTGGAACGTCTGTTGGGCTTTGTGTTTTAAAGTCCAAAAAAGAATCCTTTTTTATATATTCCACGAATTAGGTGTGAGTCAAACTTCGTTCGAAGGTTAGCTTCCACAGCTCCGTGGGAATGGGATATTTATCACATATTGTTTCTTTCCCATATCTAACCTTAAAACAATTCAAAATATGAATACTACTCAAAGAAAAATAATATTAGTCAGAATCCATTCTCTTTTAGATTAACCCTGTAGCGTTCAAAATATACTTAAAAATGAAAATTTTAGTTTTTTCGGTTTGATAAAATAAACCTACGGTGTTGTGACCAGGAAAAGTTCAACACATGCTTTTCAAGGACCTTAACTGTTCCTGATGTAGCCTTGGTAAAATTTGAATTATTTTCAAACAGAAAATGCTCTCTTCTCCAAAAAAATTAATTTTGATGGGGTTGTACAGAAACAAAATAACAAATGTGTAAAATTTAAATTGGTATATTTTTCAATTCAACGTCACGCTCACCCATTGTAACCAAATAACAGGATAAAAGCAAATGATGTAATCTCTATTGTTTTTTTTAATTCCATGTTTCCTATTGTTTATTGTTTTTCTTGCTGCCTGGACTTTTTTTTCTATCCTTTTAAAATTATTATTCTCACTACTATCTAAGGATATAGGAAAACAAAAATTCTTTTTTTTTTTTAGTAGTATCAACTACATATTAAAACAAGAAATTAGCAGACTGAGAGATCAGAATGTTTTCGAAATCCCTTGCATTTCTATGATTGATTCCAAAATGCAATCTTTATTCACAAATAATTAGTGAAGTCAAAATTTTTTTTAAAATTTATATAGTTTAACTTACAAATGTATTAAACCAGTGATGATTTAATAAAGTGTTAACATAGCGATAGCCTTCGCCTTAGTTAAGTTATTAGCATGACTATCTCTAATTAGTTATCTCTTCTGAAAACAAATTACTGTAAAGTGACATGATAGTGTTGTAGGTAATTTTTTTTCCCTCAGTTGGGGCTTCCTGACCACCATACAGATACGTTTTCTGGTTCTCAGCTTAGCAGAATTAATTTTTACTTTCACTTACCTATATATATAACATATAGTAAGGGTAAGTTGTGATCGTGAGATATTTTGAATTCGATATTTCTACGGAAATACACATTTTGAGGTCCTCTGAGTCCAAATAACCAAGTCTCTCGAAATGGTTTGTGTCTGTGGTCAGCTTAGCATAAAAAAGTCTTACGGAACTGAAATTAAATATTTAAGGTAGGGATATGCCTGGGACGTAACATAATAGCAACTTCGTTTAAATCACCTGACCGGAAGTACCTGTTTATGGAGTCGATTTTTTATATTTTCTCTATTTCCCCCAAAACGACTTTTAACGATTCTGATTAAACACAGTGAATCAATGAAAATTAAGTGATCATTAGTAGCAGATAGGTATCATCCTCATTTAGATAGCCTAACAGGGCTTAAATGCCGAATTTTGTTTGCAATAATAAACAATATATAATTACAAATAATTAATTATAATTAAAATTGTATGAATAATTTTAGGGGAAAAGTCCGATTCTAACGGGAAAAGCCACCCAATCTATCCCAATTGCCGAAAATTATTATAATTTTTTTTTTTCAAAAATCACCAAAATAGTGATAACTTCAGAACGAACCCAACAATCTACACAAAACTTGATGACGTGGGTAAGGTGGTTAGTGGAAGTTATGTGATCCGCACACCGCACAAATTTTTAATTTGATGGATAAGGTTTTTCTGGGTGACCTAAAAACTGGAAGATTTTTTTTTAAATACAGGTTACATTTAGTATTGTTTTTATACTTACTGATAATTTTTTCACTTAAACTCATTTAATACGATCAATAATATATTTTCTTATTCTACAAAAAAAAAAAAAGGAATCGTATATAATAACTATGAGGAAAGATGGTAGGGGATGCGGTCAGAAAATAACACAAATAAGTTAAAAACTTATTTATATTATCTAAATATTATATTTATATTATTTAACGTATTTATATTATAAAACTCATTTACGTATATTTCCTTTCTCTTTGTTTTCCTTGACTTTAATTTTTAAATTATAATAATTATTAAATTAAAATATTCATATTTCGTTTTTTCTATGCATTATATAACTTTGTATTTTTAATTCAGTAATTATGTTATTTTACTTACATATTTAATTACCTATATATACGTTTTATTTCCTACTTCTTTCATTACTTTATTTTTATCTATTTTCATTCTGTACAATTATTTATATACATCCTTTTATTCATTCATTAGTATCTTGTATTTTGTTCTCAGCCCTGATGAAGGCTATAAATGCTAGCCGAAACGTTGGCACTAATAATTTTAAGTTTTTTAAACTTATTTGTGTTATTCTCTGACCGCACCCCTAACTATCTTCTTCTCATATATGTTAACCAGAGTCTTCTTAATCTTCTCATCGTTATTCATATATTATATTTGTAGTATAACTGTTATTAAAGTATATTCATAATGTTTTTAAAGATGTAAATAACATTTCAACAGATACAATTTGTAACTTTTCCTCTTGAAAATCAAGGCATTAATAATATAAGTAATATTTTTGATGTCTTTTCTATTTTTTTTATTTTACTTTTAACATTTATTTTCCTTTTATTTTAATTTTATCGGAGGCAGAAAAATCAGCGAATCTCTCAGACAAGCTCTTCTAGACAGGCATTCAAAAAATACGTAACCCGAAGGATTCAAATTTAAAACAATTTTCACTGTTAATATATATACATATTTTAATGTTTAGTTTGTTAGTGGCTGAACGAGTTGAGATTTACTAGACCTGAAATCAAAAGACGTTTTTCCTACTACAAGTTATCATCCAATGTGTTCTAAATCGGTAGATCGCTTGCAAATGTGAATTTAATTATCGTTTCAATAATTTAGTGTTGCAAATATATGTATTTATTTTAATTGAAATAAGTTAGTCGTTATTTTCGTATCATGCGATAGTTTTATTTATAAGTGCGCTGCACTGACTTGCAAGGCCCCAGATACATAGTTATGTCCTCTGATTGACCATTTCCTCAAACAAATGCTAGATGATCGGTCTCTTCCTGCTCTTATATATCGAGTGCAATTTAATCAGTTTCAAACACAACAGTGGACCAGTTTGCAATTCGCCATAGAACGATAAAATTTATTATGAATATAGTTTGTGATGTATTTATAATTGAACTGCTAGGAATATCAGTAAAACGCTGTATAATTTTTACCCATTCCAGACGTGTTTATCTGATTTTTACTATCGCAAGTTACTAATACCCAGCTAAAATGCTGCTAGCCTGGATTTGGGATTAGATAATGTTTATGAATTGGATTCTCTTGCCTTATATGTATGTCTTCTCACATGTGCTACTTAGTAAGCAACCGCAGTGTTCCCTGTCTCTCTTTTTGTAGGGACATGGAAAATGGATATATGATTAATGGAAAATTAATTATCTGTGCCAATCGCGTGGCACCCGAAACACAATGAAATACTATATCATGAGGTGTTAATTATTGACCTTAGATTCAATATGAGGAAAAGATGGTCAGGGGTGCGGTGAATAATGATTAAGAAATCAATAAAACTCATTTATTTGTGCCGACGGTTTAGTCAAAATATCAGATCTTCATCATTATTTTTTCCTTTATACCTTTTTCTATTATATACACATTTATTTTATGAATAACTGTAATATCAGGGACAGGAATTACTGTCGAAGTAGAACAGTTTTATATAAAGAAAATATCACTCGAATCTCAACGGGAATTCCCCACGAGTAACCCAGATGAAGTTCACATTCCGACCGAAACGTGGGCACGAATAAGTTTTACTTATCTGTGTATCATTACGTTCCAAACCCTCGACCATATACTCAAAATAAAATAATACATATGCCTTAAAATGTTACTGATTTTCTTTATCTAAACAGTTCTACTTCAATAGTCATTCCTTTACCTTCTATCACAGTTGAATTCATAAAATTGATGTATTTATAATTTTAAAACTTATGGAGGATAAGAACAAATGAAGATCTGCTTATAGAAACTGGCCAGGCAAAATGCAATGACATGAAGGTGAGGAGGTTGAGATGGGCGTGGCATGTAGCTCGAAAGAAAACATCAGGGCCCTGTTTCATAATGAAAGCTAATAGTATTAGTTCATAGTACAAGTGTAGAGACTAGTGTGGTAATAATACTGAATACTTATTTTTTTCCATGATAGGGATGACTATTAGTGATATTACAGAAATCAAAAAATACTAAAGTACAAGTTACTATTGTACAAGTCTGTGTAATTGAATTAAGATAAATCTACAAGACTAATAGTATTAGTTTGTAGTTTATTATGAAACAGGGCCCAGTTCGCAACAACCAATGTAGCACCAGTTGCAACCATAGTTGGCAAGAGACCCTGTTGGTGGCCTAAACCAGATGGGTAGATTGAATCAAGAAAGATGCGGCACAGCTGCATGCAGCCAACTAGAAAGCAGTTGCCCAAGATGGGAAGTGGATAATGCTCATTCAGGCTGCCTAAGATCCACAAGGTCTGTTGAGTCAACCGAAAAAAAAATTAATTATTTGTCAAATTCGTTTGCTTGTACCAAAATTTACTTTAACAACTGACATCCGAAACCAATTTTGACCTAATCCTTTTTTAACCAATTAATATTATGTGTCTATATTAGTCCAAGATTGTTAGTATTTTAATAATTAAATAATTGTTTAATTTTCTGTATTGTCAAGAATTCAGTTTTCTCTTACGTTTAAAGCCTTTGAATTTTTATTGCAAAGAATAGAGATGGGTAAATGGGAAGCTAAAACATAACCTTAGTGATAGTGGCTGTGAACAAGTGACTAAGTCCTGTGGTAATTAATGCTTTTGTTAGTGTACCGAATCGGAATTAATTTTCTGTGAAAAGAGTCACGTAAAACTGATTCATTGATTTTCAAAGATGCTGGAAGAAGAAAACAACTTGTTGAGCCCAGAGACAGTTCATAGCTCAATTAGGCAATTAGCATTTCTTGAGAGCTAATCGTTATAAATTACCCCATTTCTAATGGAAACGATTGAGGTTCCACAAGTCAGCCTTAACACAATCCTCTCATCTACGCCTCGGTCGCAAACTGTTCGGTGCAGCGCTAATTAATTTATTATTCCATTAATATGCCAGTAACAAGCTATTATATACCTTTTTACAGAGAGACCAATATACGAAATTCTGAAGTTGTACGAACAAGTGCCTTTTGCGGTTATTTCTGAATTACGTAGAGTGGTTGAATCATTCGGCGAAAAATGTTTCTATTATGTAATATGGTTTATTATAGAGTAGATGAATAAATATTTACAAAATTATTAAAGTTAATTAGAGGGTCACATTATTTTAATGATAAATTATGTAGAGTATTAGAAGATAGTCCGATTATCTTATATAGATATCCAGCCTGATAGGCGGTCAATAAAATGACAGTTGTCTTTTATATTTCAATCTAACAGCCCTGATGAAACATTGCAAAGTGAGGCGAAACCTTGGTTAACAATAAATAGTTTTCTTTTACTATGTTGAGACCTTTATTCACCGCCACCCGACTATCTTACAATCTACTTCATATTATCTTCTTCCAAAATAAATTATGTAAGTAGTCAATTACCAAAGAAAAATTAATCAACTTTGTGTAATTTAGTTGACCAATTGTTTTCTGCTCGTGCTAAAATATTTAGCTGCTCTAACATTTCGGTGACATCCAAAGGAGGTTTTTAAACTCACTCTTGGGGTGAACTTCGTCCGAGTTGGTTTTAGACTTCTCGCCTACCAGAAGCGAAATCTAGTGACATTAGACAACCTCGTAATAAATGGCACACTACAAGGCTTTAACGAGTGATCGCTCTAAGTCGCTTAAGTTAAAATCATTTTAAACAATAGGAAATTTCTAGCAGTAGCTACCTTGCTACCAATCTTGCTAGATTTCGCTCGTTGTTACCTGCTGTTGTAATACAGAGGAATAGTCAGTAGTTGTAGTTTGGCATTTAATACCTGGGCTCTAATAATAAACATAATACAATAAATACAATTGTACAAATTACAAATACTAATACTTATACATTTGTTTCATCATGAAGACAACTATTTGTGATATAGGAGTTATTAAGTAAGAAAGTATGACAGCATTGTATAAGTCAACGAAATTGTACCAAGGGCAAACAACAAAACTAGAAACATTAGTTTGCACTTTATGATAAACAGAACACTAGTCGCTCATTTTCGCTTTCAGTGTAGCTTGCTCCTTCTAAAAAGCTTTATATCTGTATTTATATGTGAGAAAGGCAAGTGACTGGGCACTCTCGGATTTGATTAAGAAAACCTGAAAAAATAAATTTTTTCCTTCACCTTACCACATTTGCCTCCTAAAGTATCTTAGGATCACTTATGACTTCCCCTGGGAAAAGTGGTGAACATTGGACATTAGAAATACAATTTTCCACAACGTTGCTGCTAGTTAGTGTTCTTTTAAACAATTTTATTTCTGAAAGATAGATAATTGAAATTCGTGAAAGCTCTATCCATTCATCTGGTTTTTGGCCTCTCGCGAGGTCTCCTACCAACTATACTGGCATTCAATGTCGTGTGGAGGCAAAAACTCCATTAAACGAATATATGAAAAGCTATATTTTATTACATTTATATTGAGATAATTTTCCATAAAATTGTAAGTTATAAGAGGTCATTGACATTAGTGTTGTACAATAACATTGAATGTTGAGATTGATGAGGTAATAAACTGAATAAACAGAAAACTGACTAATGGTTGGGTTAACCGCTATACCCACAAATAAACAAGTTTACTTATTAGGTTTAACAAACAAAACATCGGTTTCCTGTTAGTTCAGCTGCATATAAACAAACCTATGATAATTCATAATCAATAATCAGGATTTTAATTCTCCGTCTTTTGGTGAGGTGGACCAATGGCCCCACTTCGCGATGTTATTAAATCAATTATATTAAAGTAAAATTCATACACCGCTGTACCACATTAGGTAGCCTCCTAAAGCTCGTGTATTCATGTCTTATTCTATTATACTACGTCAAATTATATCTTCATATACCTCAAGGCCTAGTTCTTCCTTTAATGTAATAGTCCATTAGCAGATAAGTCACCCCAATTTTTGATTATTTTAATATTATAGTTACTTTCCAAAATTTATGAAGCTGCCAACCACAGTTACATAGCATAAATTAATTTTTCATTAAGAGCTCCTTCTCTTCAAAACTCTCTACAACACTAAAAAAAAAACAACGTTATAGTTCATTATTTAAAGTAGAGTAAATTTTCTAAAAGATGATTCCTAATAGAGCTATTTGCATTCAACTAAAGTTCCCGAGTTACAGTTTTTCAAAAAGCAACATTTTTTTCAAATACCTAATGAATAATATTTTGACAAATGTTATGGAAACTAATATTCCCTATAAACGATGTAGAGATGTCTATTAGCTCTCAATGGAGGAGTAAGAGAAGTACTTTGGTATTCGTCAAAATAAACTGTTGATTACCAACTATGATTGGTAGAGTCATCAATTTTGCCTCTTAACTGTTTAAAGGTGTCATTAAAGTAACTAAAAATTGGGGTCAAATAATTTTTTTCCTCTGTTGATCTTCGACTATAAGCGTGCTCCTTCCGCACCCTTATCATTTAGTAAAAAGTTAAGTATTGTAAATTTCATTTTTGTTTACTAATTTTTAAAAACTTTTAAGTTTCTGAAAAGCAGGCTCTACATAAATGATTTATTTACGCAACCGAGAAATGACACTACTAACAATCACTGATTTGAACATTATAGAAATTTTGGACATACCCTTTCTAGATCAGCTAATTTCTTTGGTATTCTCTGCTCAATAAAAATATTATACGGTTTCCTGCAGTCAATGATATCATAACATTTTTGTAACCGATTTAGCTGATCAAGTAAATCTTTGTATTCTAGTAATTCAAAAAATATTTAATTACCATCTACTTCTCTCCTATTACTGTACCCACTTAAATTATCATCTGTGCCCCTATAATTGGATGAATTTTGTTTTCAAAAGGAGCTAAAATTTATTTTATACTTTGTTAACAGTACGTCTTTATAAAATTTTATTGTATATATATATATATATATATTTTTTATTTTATAAGCGATCCAACCAGTAGTTGGATATATATGGAGTTTGTTTTAAAACTATGTTGACATTTTATGTTAAGGTGCCTGTCGCACAAGTGGTGCATTGAAAGCTAACGGTATAGGAAAGGTCGCTGGCCTTATTCACTCCTATGCTCTCTGTTAGCTAGTCTGATCTTTAGATGACATATGATAAAATATGTTGATCTGTTTTAGAGTGACGTACTGTTTCTGTTTCTTTAGTACATTTTAGTCCGTTGAAGTGAGACGTGCTATTCTGCTTTAATGTGGTTTCGTTTTTTTTTAACCCTGATGATACCTGATTAGCCTCTTGGTTATTTATTGCTTTTTAATAGACTCAAGGCTTAGTTTTGAAGTCTTCCTGAAATAAACCATTAAAATTGGGCATTCAAGTTGTGAGGTCAGTTCTCTCCTTAATGCTATAAGCATATACCTATAATTATGTATTATATTTTATTTCAATAATTATAAAATTATATATATAAATTGTTATAAAAACAAATTATCTGAATGTTGTGTCTCGTTACTATGGTTACTCTGTATTTTTAGGGTTGCTGTGGAAACATTATATAATTAAGACATGTGACTACAAAATTTTATTAATTCAATATTGGTAGAAAATTAAATTGAAAAATGTTTAACTTTATTAATAGAAAATGTTTGGAATATTTGACTATAGAAGAAAGCATTGTTTCTTTATATAAAAGGTGTAATTTCTTATGTAAACAAAAATAAAAATAATTTAAAATTTAATAAATAAAGGGTTTATGTTACAAATAGTACATTTATGAAAACAAAGTTCAATTTTTTTTATTTTTTTTTGTGGCATCTTATGTTTTGCAGTGTACATAGCCCCTCCTACATCTAGATATCTCAGCCATTAATTGGATTTTGAGGGTACCTGACTAGCTTGATAGGCACTTACCCCATTCATCCACTCTAATGATTCAAAAAATGTTACACAGCCTCTTCATCCACTTACCCCTCCAAATATAATCTTAACTTAAATTTAAACATTAAAATCCATGAAATAAAATTGTATAATTTTAACAAAAAAACTTGATATTTGAGTCTTGATTGAAGGTTTGTGATGACGTCTTCTAATAGTTCTTCTTAATCATGTTCCAATCCCTAATTGCACTTAATTTAACTTTGATTATTTTTTGTTTGAATATTATTTAACATATTTGATCATGATCATCTAAAAAAATACTTTACTGTCTGTTTATATTGTTAAAATTATTTCAATTGCTTTTTAATGATTTTTATAATTATTTATATAATACTTGTTGAATTAATGTAAATTTTTGTTCAGAGATTTCACATACACTTTGATTTGGTGAATTCTGGAAAAGAACTGCCCCTGATTTCTCGTTCCAATGATACTGGTTTAATATATAAATAAATGAAAGTAGTTTTTAATTATCACGCTGTCTTTCCAGGTTCAAAAATAATTATTAATTAGTTTTTAAGCCTATAAAAACTTAATCCACTTTGCATGCGTAAAATAACACGTTTCACACATTATCACTGCCGTAATATATCATCAATTGCCAGTGTATGGCATATTGTTGATTAGACTCCATTATACCGCCTTTTTAGCAAAAATTATTTTAATGTTCAAATATTTAAATTTACAATCTAAAAACTAAAAACACTTATTTCATTAACAACTGATTATATAAATGTTATCCATCCATAAAATGCATTATTATGTCTATAAAAACTTCTATTAATCCTCTATTTCAAAAGAATTTTTTATAAATAGTAAATAATTCTTAATTTAGATTTATCAAATAAATTATGACTTTTTACATATAAAATCACAAAGTTTTCTTCACATTATTAATATTAATCTACCTTTTTAATATTATTCATAATATTACATAATTATTTAATTTCCTATGTCTCTGTTCTGTTCTTGGTTAATATTTTCAGAATTCATTTGACAATAAACTTAAAAATGTCACCACAATATATGCATATATAATTGTATTTACATAACCACCTGATTACCTCATGTAAAGGAAATATCAAGTTTACAAGGAGCAGTTAATGTAAGGTTCTTCTCGTTATGTTATTCACGTGGATACTGCAGTTGTATCATCTTTTCTTTAACTCATTAACCCCCACTGTATATTATGATACAGATAGATTATATATTTTTTTCATACACATAGTTTGATTAGATTCATTTTCTATATTCTTCTATTTGTATATATTTTAAGAGAGATTTAATTTTTATTTTTTTATTTCTTTCATTTATTTATTTTCATTCTTATTTTATTTTAGTATGAATGTGATCATTCATTACTATTCCCTATTGCCCACAATAGTGTGGCAGATTGTAATATCTATCGATTAAATAACGTTTTTTAAAATAAAAAAAAAACTGGTCAAAAAACAAAACATATTTTAGGTAGAATTTCGAAAGTTGACAATTAAAAATAGCACATAAAATAATATTGCTCTCTGTATGCCCATGGTTGCCGTTTGGTAATTTCCAAAATGTAATAGAAATTTATTACTAAAAACGCTTTTAAATCCAGATGTGGTTATTTACCTATTTAATATTGTCTGTAAACATTAGAAAAGCTTAGTCATTTCTTAGATTAGTTGAATACGATAATTTTATTTTTTTTATTTTATACCCGATCGGCCTGGTATGGGCCTTACATGGTTGATGTAACCGTTATATATACGATAAATTGAACCCATCATTAAATTTTTAATTATTCTTACCCAAGCATATAAAAAAATTGCAATAAACATTAATATGATAAGGGGGGGGGGGGGGTATTAGAAAGGTCAGAGACATTTATCACGCCCTCCATGATTCGATAGGGTAGCCTGAGACCTTCTTAAGAAATGGGGCTGTTGTCAAGTGGAAAGCGTTAATGAATTAATATATATTATTATTTTATTCCTTTAATTGTTTGTCTTTCTATTTTACTAATGTCTTTTTTTTTTATAATAATAACATGGTTCTATAACAGGGATAAAGTATTTGATGACATAGAGAAAAAAAATTAAAATAATGTTAATATCATCGTTAGTCAATTCAGAAATCCAATCATATGTTTTAATTAATATAGATACAGGATTCATTTTTAATTGTGGTTTTAAATACTAAGATTTTTAATCTGTGTACCAACCAAAGGAAAACCCTAAATATCGGACATGATGGTTCTCACATGTGACGTCTTTAGGAATAAACAAACAACACTGATTTAGCGATTCACACTTTTTAGCTGTTTTTAAATTATTATGTATCTTGCTGTTAAAAGAATTTTCATTTCTTTTTTTAAACAACCATGGAATACGGTTTAATGAAAGTAGAAAGTACAAATTTGCCTAGAATGGATGCTTTAGTGTTGAAGAAATTTTTTGCAACAAACCTACATTCTGCTCAGTAGATTTTAGAAATTTTAAAACATCTGTGTTTATATCGTTGTTCTAAATTGATTTATATTTACTAAAAATACTATACGTATTGCTGATGCTTAGTTTTTAACAATTTTCCGTATACTGGTTTATTGTTAAATAATATAATAATATAACTTCTAATGGAGTTTCAATTTGTAACTTACATTATATTTACATCGAAGTGATCTTCACAAAAATATAATCTATTATTTATATTGGATAATAATTTTTGATCCCCTCTAGGCAGCTTTAACCAAATGTTGCTAGTTCTGACATCTCTTTCTAACACAATAGATAATTGCTTAACTAACAAAGAAAACTTAAAAAATAAAATAAATTAAAATAACACTCGCACCGAGTAGATAAGAGTGGCATATTTTTATGTCGAAGTGACGTCATGCCGAAACATTAATGCTTGCTTTTTTACGCGGCAAAAAAAAATAATAATAAATTTTAATGCATAATTTGAGACTAAATAACGATTTAAAAAAAAATTAAATCAGAGGAATTACCTATGATTATCAAATAAGACACTCTCCAAAAAAAACGTAAAATACTACTGTATTGTCATTAAAATTATAATTTTTCTTTCTATTGCCTATGTTTTGAACCAATCCTATCTTCACTTTCCCCTCTCCCTTGTTCAGTTCAACACAGTTCATTGTATAAACCCGTGGTGCCACGACCATAGCTTATCCACATCGTGGCGTACCACAACAGTACCCCTGCCACCTTCCCAAAAAAATATTCTTGTATTTATTCTATATATGGATAATAAACAATTTTCAGATAAAAAATGAAGTTGAAAATAATTACAAAACAATGCTCAATCCTCCAACATGCCGAGTCTAAATTCCCTTTTTATACGGGAAAGAGAAATTGTTTGATTTTCAATTACAAAACTAAGCATAAAAATGTGAACTGCTGGCCGATTGCGTGCCAATTCCGATGTGTATCACTATGGTACGCGTGCCTTCGGTTGGTTACACTTGTATACAAAAATAGAGGTACAACAAAGTAAAATATCGAGTCAATATCTAATTTGTGATAGTCTATCATCCTAGATTTTATAATTAATGCCGGTCTTATAATAATTTCATAATATTTTCTAAATTCGAAACACTTATACAAATGAGAGTCGCCTGAAAAAAATTCAAAATGAACGAATGATGTTTAATACAAAAATATATTCTGTAGGGCACGTATCGTGATACGGGGAATCCCCCAGTACTCATCATGTGAAACAAACCAAGAAGGCAATCAGTGCTCCCAGCCAAAATAATGATAGTGCGTGGAGTTAATTTGAAATGCACTCTGAAATTACATTGAAACCTTGGAGAGTGAGGTTGCTTGTGGACTGTTGTCTGTTTCTGTTGGTTATTATTTTGAAGAGAAAAAAGCTTATGAACTTATTTTGTGAAATCATTGGCCATTTGAAAATAAGCCAGTAGTATAAATATATAAAATTTAAAAACTACTTAGAATTTTTAGTTGGATTCATAGGCAGTTTGCCTATATGCATAGTCTAAAACTGCGAACTGTCTAAAATTACTTATTAGCGCCCTTCAGAAGAAGTGGGTAACATTTTGACTATAAACCCACGTATATTCAATGTGAATAGAAGATGGTCGGGGGTCGGTCGTTATTTGTGCCGACGTTTTACCCTTATTTTAGGCCTTCTTTAAGGTTAGTAAACAAAACGTGATAAAAACAACAAAAATAGAATAACAAGAAATTAAGGAAATAACAAATAATACTATAAGATAGTGATATATAATACCGGAATAGTAAGAACCTAAACAGAAAGATAACAAACGTTAAAAATGTTAGTAAATGAAGAAAAGAAAGATGTTAAAAATCAAATACTGCTGTAAGTAAACAATTACTGTATTGTCATTAAAATTATGATTTTTCTTTCTATTGCCTATGTTTTGAACCAATCCTATCTTCACTTTCCCCTCTCCCTTGTTCAGTTCAACACAGTTCATTGTATAAACCCGTGGTGCCACAACCATAGCTTATCCACATCGTGGCGTACCACAACAGTACCCCTGCCACCTTCCCAAAAAAATATTCTTGTATTTATTCTATATATGGATAATAAACAATTTTCAGATAAAAAATGAAGTTGAAAATAATTACAAAACAATGCTCAATCCTCCAACATGCCGAGTCTAAATTCCCTTTTTATACGGGAAAGAGAAATTGTTTGATTTTCAATTACAAAACTAAGCATAAAAATGTGAACTGCTGGCCGATTGCGTGCCAATTCCGATGTGTATCACTATGGTACGCGTGCCTTCGGTTGGTTACACTTGTATACAAAAATAGAGGTACAACAAAGTAAAATATCGAGTCAATATCTAATTTGTGATAGTCTATCATCCTAGATTTTATAATTAATGCCGGTCTTATAATAATTTCATAATATTTTCTAAATTCGAAACACTTATACAAATGAGAGTCGCCTGAAAAAAATTCAAAATGATGTTTAATACAAAAATATATTCTGTAGGGCACGTATCGTGATACGGGGAATCCCCCAGTACTCATCATGTGAAACAAACCAAGAAGGCAATCAGTGCTCCCAGCCAAAATAATGATAGTGCGTGGAGTTAATTTGAAATGCACTCTGAAATTACATTGAAACCTTGGAGAGTGAGGTTGCTTGTGGACTGTTGTCTGTTTCTGTTGGTTATTATTTTGAAGAGAAAAAAGCTTATGAACTTATTTTGTGAAATCATTGGCCATTTGAAAATAAGCCAGTAGTATAAATATATAAAATTTAAAAACTACTTAGAATTTTTAGTTGGATTCATAGGCAGTTTGCCTATATGAATAGTCTAAAACTGCGAACTGTCTAAAATTACTTATTAGCGCCCTTCAGAAGAAGTGGGTAACATTAGTTAGTTGGTTTCCGAAATCCTGATATATAAATTGATTTCATAACTTGTTTCACTGATGGATCCGCTTAGCTAGATTAGGATCAAGTTCCTTTGTCCGCTTGCCTGGTTACTTAACCTACGCCTGGGTCAGATGTAACTTTTAAAATGATCTCAGATGCCTATGCAAGCGAGACATAAATTATAAAATAACCTATTTATTTGCAAAACTTTACTCACTCCCTTAATTCATATCGTTGGGACTAAATATAGAACACTTCTCTTGCTCCTCGTGCAGTTACCGGCGCAGACTGGCCTCAATAAGTGCCACCTACTTAGAGGCTAAAATGAAGCCTTGGAGTATTTTACCTCTATTCCCTCAAAGGCTCTCGATATATTCTTCATAAGTGATCCTTAGCCTTTTACCTCCAGGCCTAGCTTCTTCATTAATTATTTCCTCTCTTCACCCATGCGGCAAACCGAATCATTTCATTCTTTCCTAGCACTAGGTGTCCTTTGCTTACAGGTCTTGTGTATTTCATCCATTGGATCTAGATTCCTTGCCATTAAGTCCCATAATATTCGTTTCCCTGAGCTTTTTTTCTTTCTTTTTTTTTTTTTCTCATTTTGACTATAAACCCACGTATATTCAATGTGAATAGAAGATGGTCGGGGGTGCGGTCGTTATTTGTGCCGACGTTTTACCCTTATTTTAGGCCTTCTTTAAGGTTAGTAAACAAAACGTGATAAAAACAACAAAAATAGAATAACAAGAAATTAAGGAAATAACAAATAATACTATAAGATAGTGATATATAATACCGGAATAGTAAGAACCTAAACAGAAAGATAACAAACGTTAAAAATGTTAGTAAATGAAGAAAAGAAAGATATTAAAAATCAAATACTGCTGTAAGTAAACAATAAAATAAAATAAAAATTAACGGTATATATGATAATGTGAGAAGTATGAAAATTGAGGTAAAATTAACAAAATTAAGAAGTTATATATCGAAAGTTATATAAGTCAAAAGGAGAAAAGTAGTAAAACTAAAAGAAATAAGAAGTGATGAGCAGAAATAAATAACCTAGATAAGGAAAAGTGAATAAGGAAATAATTAAAGAAAGAAGAGGATTGGATGAGAAGAAAGAAGGAAATTAAAGTAATCAGAGATACATTTGACTCTGTAAGGCAACGAGTGTAAAAAATACGTTAGAGACAAACGGAAACAAATTTATAATAACGTATTTAGCTAACATTAATGTTAATGTAAATTTGACTTAGAGGGAAATTTATTCGAAGTCAAGTAGGTGTCTGATTATTTTAATTTTCTTCTTTCTTCTCATCCCATACCGCTCTTCTCTCTGTTCATCTTTCCTTACGTAGGTTATTTACTTCCGCTCATCACTTTTATTCATTATTTTTAGCTTCACTACTTCCCGCTTTTGATTTATATAACTTTAAATAACACTTTTTATTTTGTAAATTTTATCTATGTATTTTTATGCTTCTCACTATATCATGAATATCGTTTCCTTACGTTAATTTTTTTTTTATGATTTAAATTGACCACTATTTGATTTTATATTTTATTTTTCTTTACTAATATTTTAAATGTTTGTCATCTTTCTCTATAAATCCTTATTATCCAGTATTGTGTATTAACTTCTTGTGTTATAAACTTAATTTATTGTTATACAGTTTTGTTTTTTCACTTTATCGTGGTCGTTTTTTTTTTTTTTAGCCCTGGAGAAGGCTTAAACTTAAGCCGAAACTTTACACAGTAATAATTTATATTTAACCCGAAAAGCTGGGCAAAACTATTTGTCGATCTTCATATGTCTTAAATTAGTTGTTATGGTATTACTGATAAATATAATTTTATTGAACGAAGTTTTAAGAACTTAAATTCTTAAAATAATATAAGACTAAAATTTCGTAACTTAGAAAGTATATGTCCTCCCCATATGTGTATATTATGTCAAGCATTGAATGTCTTGATATATGTTAGGAGATATTTATTTAGATTTCAAAAATATTAGATATAATGTATTAAGAACTTATTTGTTTTTATCAAAATTTGATATATCATGTTTTAACAAAAATACAATATCACTTCAAACAACTAAACTTTCGTCATCTTCACCTTTATGATTACTTTAAATTAATTCTCGACCCCTATAATTTCTTACCTATATTTTTGTCATTAATATTCCCATAGCCTCCTTTTGGGCCATAGTCTATTAAACCTGATCCTTTTTAAATTCTACTCTGACTATTCATGGTCATGAACTGTAGTACATACCTTGATGGTGATCAGCAATAATAGAAATAAATAACTGGAAATTCTAAGACATTAGAAACGAGGGTTAATTACAAGCAGCTCAACTCAAACTAGAGAGATGGAAAACTTGATCTTTCATGGTCTTTCTTGCATCCCGTGGTCGCACGACTGTTCTGCTTCAGGCCGCATTCAGTACTCCAAAGATCTAGGCTGCTCAATAAAAATTCTATGTATAAGTAGAAATAAAGAAAAACCTAACTTCTAATGTAAATAAACATACAAAAAAGATTTAAGAAGAATTAAGAAGCATTATAAAATCAGTGGTTATCTAATACGTGCGTTTCATTTTATTGTCCCTTTTCATCTTTTAAGCTCGTCTTCCGACGTCCCATAAGTAGTCAGGGGGGGGGGGGCAAACGGGGACAAATTAAGGGTCCACCTAGTAGAAACGGCGAAAGCAAAATGTCAAAAAAGAGAAGAAGGAATAAGATCTAACACGCCTGGACTACTGTAACATACTGGCTTTATTGGGTTCAGTACATCTCTTTATATACATTCCATCTGCTGATCTTCTTAGTCAGCTAACATCGAAGTAACAGCTGACTCAGACAGTAACTCCCCCCCCCCCCACCAGTTCACGAACAATCCTCGTAAACTAATACTATTCAATATAATAACATTAAAAAAAAATAATAAAGAAAAGCTATTTACAATAATAAAAAAAATCCTATATACCTATTATTATAAAAACTCACAAGCTCCCTTAAATAAATGCTAAATACATAATTATTATTATAGTATTATTGTTTATATACATTCCATCAGCTGACTTAGACCTAAGTTTATATATGTACATATACATACATGTTTATAAACTTTATAAATGTCCAATAGTGTTTATATTAAACATTATCTCTCTTTCCATCTATCTACATCTTATTTCAAAGTTTTAATTGTTATTCTTACGGAATTGGGATGCCAGGAGGTGGTCGAAAATACGGGATTTGAAGTTTAGAACTAGTTAAGGGTATTAGAACACCGAAAGAAGTAACTTTTATAATCAAACTTTTAAGATTAGATAATATTGTACTTGTTTTACAAAAAAAAAAATCACTTGCCACTGTATTTTTAACAATTTTCTATGGGTGAGAAAATTGTATTCGTTTCTTCTTAACTATTTGAATCTCCATAGTTGACAAGAAGTGTTTCTAGGTATCACTATACCTTAAATATTACCTTAGGTTTTGAGTTTATTTTTTCTAATGGCTCGAAAATTGCTAATATATGACATCCCGATGATCTAATAATACAGAAAGCTAAAAAAAACATCTTGGTTTATTGATAGTTTGAAAAGGACAAGAAATATCAATAAGAAAAAGATATTCCTGGCGGATCACTGCAACTACTATAGGTGAGACTAAGAACATTTTTGGCTGATGTTGGTTAATAATAAAAATTAATTCTTTATTTATTCTGGGACCCATCCCTTTAGAATAATTATACAGAAATATTTGATGAATTAAGTTTAACAATAGGTTGGCTCCTGTGACAAAAATTATTTGTTAAATATGTAAGGTACAGCTTCGGAAAAGGAACAACTTATCACTTATATCACTTGTGACTATCATAACCCATCTCTAGTGCTGACCCTACACCTCTCTGGTTTCTACTACGCATGTTGAGTTCCGATTAGTTGTAATATTACTGAGACTGTTGAGGTTTAGTATGAGGGCACTCAAGAGTTGCGAAAATCATATAATAAGTACACAGATATCGATAGTTTAGGAAGCACTTATGTCATGAAAACAAATTAACAATAACCAAAATCTTAAGGTATAAGCGTTTAAAATAATATTTATTAGTCTTATTGTTTAACATGAATAAAAACAATTTACAAGAGTTATTTTTTACTCAGGAAAAAAAATTCAACTTAAAAAATGTAATCCAGTTTTATATAATCTTATTCACTCCCTATAACCACTGTTAGTCAATTCTAAACCCCATTAGATTTTTTGTGTAATGCTTTCTATTTTACTTGAATATGTGATGGGTACCTTGTTAGTTCCGGTCTGGTCGTTGATTAGCACATCAAAATTTATAGAATATTGAATTTGAAGAAGTTAATGATGTTCTTTCAGTTTCTTTTCTTGCCCGAAGTACATCTTCAACAAATATGCAATTATTCCATACACTCCTTAAATATTCTTTACTATTATTTGTGAAAATATTAAAATTTCATATTCAAAATGCTAAAAAGAGTTTTTTTGCGGTTGCAGGTTGACCGGGCTTGCGAAAAGAGATGTTAGCAGAGAAGAACTAGAGGATGACAAAGGGCTCACTGACCAATCAGCTTCTCAAGGTGAGTTGCCTCATTTGTTTGTTGTTAGCCACTCCATTATGATTCTAATATTTTTAACTCTACCTCACATATTTTCCCGTCTCTCCAATAATTTTACATATTGAATGATGTTTTTCCTGTGTTTATAATAAGCTTTAATTTAGATAAACAATATTCACTCGTTCCTAATAAGCCCAGCCTACTAACGAAAAAAAAATTTCTTTTTTTTAGATTCAATTATAAAAATTGAATAGTAATGGTATTGCATAATAGGATAATAAACAGTTTTCCACATTATTATTTGTTTTTCTCTTTAGCTAAACCAATCCTGAGTTCAGGCCTTTCAGTTAACCAGTTTTCTACGATCTCAGTTTTTTAATATTTTATATTATTTTATTGATTTTATTTATTTATATAATAGTATTCGCATTAGTTGTAATAGTTGTTACAATTTAGTTAAAAAAAACTATTAATAATGTAGTACAACAAAAATATCGATTATTAAGAACGAGCTTGTATAATATGTAATGATTGCGAAACAATTGTGTTATAATAATAATAATTTATTGTAAAGTACTTTATTTTGGTTGTTTGTTTTTTTTATTTGGGTTAATTTATAATTAATAAATATCAATAAAAATGATTGAGGCAAAAACCATTTGGACCATATTGCACCAACAATTTTTGAATATATAACAATATAATAATACACCTTTTTACAAGTTTTATTATATATCTATTTATATATGATTTCATGTATACAACTCATGAATGTATTTATTTCAATTTTTTTTATCTTATTATTTGCGTTATTTACTCGGTCTTTTTTTTCTGGTATTTTATGTACAAAATTTATAAATTAATATTATGCTCAAAATTCATTTTTAAAACCTATATTCATATTAAAATTATTTAAGCTGAAATGTTTTTTTTCCTCCATATTTTTCCAAAATTTATTACTTTTAGAACTGAATTGGAAGCAAATTGGTGAATCATCTTATACTTTACTCTCCAGCATATCATGTGGATTCCCTTGCAGGTCACACCCCACAATTACTTTATATTCCCTCGGCATGGTCTTTACGATATGCACTCTCAAAATGCCCTTATTAAATCCACAATGATTAAAACCTAGTTCCGCCTCCCTCTCTACCCCACAAGGGCCACCCAGGGTGATAACCTATACTTTTCCACAGCTTCTCGACTCATGATAGTACTGGAACTACCGGTGTCTAACAGACATTCCTGCTATCTCTATTATAGGAAAATCGCCGTGCTCTCCTCTCATTTGGTTGATCTACGTGCGATAGCCCCTCTGTGAGAACTCTCCTCCTGTTCTAGCTGCTTATCCTTTTCGTCTCCAAGTCCTCCTCTTGCCTTGCTGGCTATCCTCTCACTCATAGTCCCCTGCTACAGTTTCTGTCCCTGTAGTCTCGGACATTTTATGTCCTTCTGCCCCACATTCAAAACATCGGGTGTGTGGACATTGTGCTACGAGGTGCCCAGTTTTACCATACCCATGGCACTTACGGTCCTCCCGCCGACCATTGTTTCTGGGTTTAGCTTGGCTGCTTCTATTTTCTCTTCTACCATCTCTGTATTATCTCCTCCAAGGGTTCGGCATGTTTCTTGGCCGATGATATTCTATCCGAGTCCACCCCGGCTCCTCTACTTCCATTTGGGCCTCCACCTCTCTAGCGCTTGTATCTATGAGATCTTGAGTAATTTATACAAATGAGCGCTCTCTCGCAAATCCCTCCTTCTTCCCCAGCTCTTCCGCTAATTGAATCTTTAGTATTGTGGACAGGAATCATCTTCCATTCTGGTTCTTCAACATCCATTCTGGATTCCTGTTCCCGGTCGCTGGATAGGAATTGCATCCGACCCTGTACCTGGATTGTTTCCATCATCTCACTTAGTTTATCAGCGATTCTGTTGTATCGTGCCAAGAGTTCCGCGTCATACTGCCCACTAGACAGTTTCGGTTTCTTTGTCTTTCTAATCATCATGAATATGTCCTCCTCTGGGGTCCAAGGTCCTCCTCCGAATGCCTTCTTTAATCTCTCCTTGATAACTCTTCAAGGGGTCTCTTCGTCCGCCTGAATCTGATTGAGGATGCTCCTTTTTATCCTCTGGATGACCCCACTATGCAGACGACCGCGGCTTTTAGTGCCTCCGCACTTTCACTATCGAGTAGATTTGCGATAAACTGTGCTTAAATTCGGCTGATTAGTCGGTCACCCCCTTTTATTAAGTGCCTCAGTTCTCCCGTTTCCCCCGTAAACCGTTCCAGATCAGAAACGGCCTTCCTCAAGTCTTGGGCGGTCACAGTGCGAACTTTGGTCCACTCTAGTGTTGTTACGTGTGCTTCTACAAGAGAGGAGGAAACTCTGGGGGTGGAGGATTCCCCTCTGTGGGAGGTACATTCTCGACCCCGTTTTGAATTAAAGCTTTCAAGTTCAAGACTGGTGTCTAACGATACCGTTGCCATTAGCAGCCATTATTTAAACAAAAATGAGAGAGGAAAAAAAATTTGAAGATGACAAAATTACTCTAGTATATAAAGTTCCTGGGTTTCGACACCGGTTAAACGTTTGTGAGCTCAAAGACTGAAAAAGAGAAAAGGGAGATAGAAATGACAAACTCGCTTGTTACTAAAAGACTGACTTTTAGTGTGTTTCGTACCTCTATATATACATCTACTAGATCACCTGACATTGAAAGAACAGCTGACTTACATATATAGTGGTGGATTAAGAAAACGTGCAGGAGGTGATAAGCGAATGCAATGTATGCCTTAGCACGAAATATGACCGCCATCCACCCAGAGCAGTGCAAGAGGAGTTGCCCACAGCCCAATGACCGCTTTGCTACATCCAAATTGATTCCTTTACCTGGAAAGGGTTTAAGTGGATTACGGCCATCGATCTGTTGAGCAAAGTGGCCATGGCCATTACGGGTTTCTCGTTGTTTAAAGTCCTCTTTGGACTCCAGGGAAGACGCAGGAATTTCATGGATACAGCTGAGGGGGAGGGAGAAGTTACCAGCCACGAGATGATCATGCGTTCGTTATGGGAGAGAGCCAAGGGGAAGATTGAGCGGGAGAAATGTAGGCGAGTGGCATGAAAAAATTTGAACCTCTGCGATTTAAGGGGGAGCGTTAAGATTGGAACTATCGTTTATCGATGGTTAGGATCCAATAGGGTGAAGGAATCTCTACGTTATGAGGGTTCATTACGGGTGATTACGATTCCGGACATAATGAAGTAACTATCGAAAGTATAGAGGAACCAAGAAAGAGGCGAACGGTCCGTATTGAGCAATTAAGGTTCCCAGCGGGAACCAGCATCGTAAGCACCTGGGGTACTCCCTCTTCGATATTGTGTATTTGTTTTACTTTTTTTTTTAAGTATGGTAAAGTGTAAATACGGAAGTTGTGTGAATAGTGAGAGGAAGTGTACAGATAGAAAGATTTGTTAATTTTTATTTATTTTGTTATTTTCTTTTTGAGTTTTGTGATGGCAATTCCATTCAGTTTGTAGATATTAGGATTGGTTTAGTTTAGTATGTTAGTCTTGTTTAAGATTTTTTTTTGTTTGTATGTTTTGTCTATTTGTTATACAGTTGTTCATTTTTGAGTTTACGAAGAATTGGTCGTAAATTGGAAGGGGGGGGGAGTTATTTTTACAGTGTGTGTAATAATAATCTTAATCCATGGCCGGTATTCTGATTACCCTACTTCCTTTTTTTTAGTAGATTATTCAATGGGACCAAATGCTTCGTCATTTCCGGGACAAAACGCCTATAGTCAATTAAAGCTCCCAGGATCCGTCTAATCCCCTTTCCCCTCGGCACCGCCATTTTCTAGAGCCCCTCTACTTTGCGCGCATCCGGTTGGACACCCATACTTGAAGTTGTATGCCCCAGGAAACTGATTTTTTCATGTCCCAATGAAGACTTCTCCTATGACAATTTAAGGCGAATTATCTAAAACTCTAGAACACGGTTCTCAAATGTTCCTCATGTCCTCGCTCGGACTTACTAAACACTAGCAGGTCGTCCATTAACCTGTGAAAAGTGATGGGGCCATTGTTCAGCCCGAAAAGCATACGCGTGAACTCATAGTGACCGCGTTCAAACGTGAATGCCGTCTTAGCCTGATCCCTCGGATGGATTTTGATCTGGTGGTAACCAGCTTTGAGATCCAGGGTGCTAAATATAGTCGATCCGCCCAACCTGTCGAGGATGTCTAACCGGGGAATGGGATAACGGTTATCTTCCGTGTTCTCATTTAATTTTCGGTAATCGATCACAACGCGGTATTTCTCCTTGTGCTCTCCCAGCGAAGGCTTCTTCTTAACCGCCCAACAAGGGACTATTATAGGGCGAGATACTATTGGTAATGATTCTCTGACTTTAAATTATCCAACTCCTCCCTAATAAGGCACTCTCCAGGTGTCTATAAGGTATCTTTCTCCTCCAACAATGATGATAGGCTGACCGCCTTGCTTCCCTTTTATACCATAACTCACTAAAGTGCGGCCGCCTCTCCTCTGGTTATCACCTCAGATATCTTCTTGCCCTCTTCTCCCATCGTCCGCTCGCCTCCACACCTGTCTTGTACTCTTGGGTACATCTTCACGTCTCTTCTGCCATTCCTCCAACTCTGTTTCTGATACCTCTGACGTTTCGGGTGACTCCATAGCCGATTTTTGAGATCTTAGAATCCGTCTCCTTACCCTTTTGGCATTTATTTCCATGGGCTCACCCTGGTTTACTTCTCTCCTTTGAGACATATAGGGGCATTGTTTCGTTATATGCCCCTCATTACCGCATTTAAAGCGCCTGGTTCGCGGACACTCCGCCACCAGGTGCCCAACCTTCCCACATCCGTGGCACTTACGGTCCTCTCGTCGACTATTGCCTCTGTGTGGTCCTCTCTCTCTCGCTATCTCGGTAGTCAAGTTTGCTCCAGGAGTTGGCAGCGTTCCTTGGACGACCGTATTCAACCCGGGTCTACCCCGGCTCGTCCTCTTCCATTCTGGCCTCTTTGGCACTCGTGTCCATTAAGTCTTGAGCGCACTCTACAAAGGAGCGTTCTCTCGGGAGACCTTCTCTCTTGCCCAATTCCTTTGCTACTAAATCTTCTGTATGCCCGATAGAAATTGCATCCGGCCCTCTACTTGATCTGCAGTTATTATGTCGACGGTGCGGTTAAACCTTGCGAATAGCTCACCAGCATATTGTCCACTTCATTTCTCTAAACATGCCTCCTGCATCGTCCTGAATGCTTTCTTCAGTCTGGCTTTAATTAAACTTCGGGGTGTCTCCTCATATGCCTGGATCTGATTGAGCATGCTGCGTTTCACCTTACAGATGACAGTTGCCCACAACGCTTTGGCGTTCTCACTGATTTTCATTTGTATTCGCTACAATTCGGGCCATTAATCGACCCCCTCCTTTAAAGAAATGATTCAATTCCCCCATCTCCCCAGCGAATCTTTTTATATCGGAAACAGCTTTTCTCGGGTTCTGAGCCGTTGCCGTGCGGACCTTGCTCCATTCTAGGGCGATTGTGTGAGCTTCTCCCAACGAGACTTCCGGTAGATGGGGAAGATCCTGCTGAGGTGACAGGCCAACTGCCTCTGAAGGTGGTTGGTTGCCTTCGACTAAAGGTATTTGAATGCGTCAAAATTCAGCACTGGCGCTCTTGACAAATATAATACTGTTATCCATAATTCAGAAGCAGAACAAAACAACTATAAGAATTTTTTTAAAAAATAAGACTGATAGGAAACGAGAAAAACAAAACTTCTTCTTGCCACTAAAATTAGTTCGCTAATCCGTGGTCCCGGGTTTCGGCACCGGTTATATGATAGCGGGTTCAAAAATAAAAATAAGGAACAAGAAAACACACTCACGGTTGCTGCTGATAGACTCCTATCACTTATCATAATTCTATTCCGTTTAGAATGTCTATTACAATCTATTATTAAATGTATTGTTGATAATATGATAGGGACTGAACTTCATACTAATCCTTATTTGTTTTTTTCCCCTAACATTCCACTTCTTTATCTAACCCTCGCTCAATTTCGCGATTTCCTTTTTTTTCTGAATAATTATTAAAATTTATATCTGTACCCGGTCTATAAATATTTTCTTAATTTATATGATTTTATATTCTATCAATCATCATCATCAATCAACGGGTTTACAACCCTTCATTGGATCCTACTGAAGTAGCTTCCGCTAGTTTATTCAATCTGGTCCAGCTGTGCTCCAACTTCGTACTCCGAGCAGTTTCCTCGATTTATCATTTTGGGTTTAAGATGTTCATAATGTCCACGTGCTCTTAAGTATCCGACTTCATGTTTTTGAAATGTATTTTTCACTTAAGTATTTAGATTATATTTGAAATATTCTACGTTACATTTTCATAATGTGATGAAAAAGTATTATACCATTTTATCTTTGAAGATAAAAATATAATTTTCAAGTATTATTGATATGACGAAAAATATGAAAACTAAAAAAATAAATGAACTTTTTTTAAGTTCCAGTTCCTAACTAAATTACTTGCGGACATTCAGCGTCTAAAATAAACCTATAATAAATACCTTTATTGTTACACTCAACATTAGCCAACTCTATTTGTTTTTGTTATAATTTTATTGGCTATTGTCAACTGACAGTTGCTATTGTTTCTATTCATGTATCATTTCACATCAATATCTTTATGAACGTATTTCGAGTTTATGGATCAGAATACCTATCGTTTATTGAATCTCAACGAATTATGTAATAAAATATGACAGGAAAAAATAGAATGTATTAGATATTAAAAAAATCTTATTTGTATTAGTTAGGTACAACCCTTAATGATTAAGTGGACTACAATCGTGGCTTTTGAAGAGAATGTTGAAATGGAGTTGTAATATTTTTTTTCTAGGAGGGGGATTTAAGAGAGGGGAGGTATTACTCAAAATATAAACTTTATGAACAATTTTTTTCATAGATTTTAAGGGAGTTTATCCCCCTGATCTTTCTGTGCGTGCGTCACTACTAAGTTTTGCTGCTATTCTCAGCGTGCTCCAATTTGTTAAGTGAAAAAAAATTAGGTCTAAGGAGCTCTCCATCCCCCCGTGTTGATTGCTGGGTGTTAAAGAAGAATATATCTTCGATATTCGTTCAGTTTTTTTAGCATTTTACTTAATAATCGAAACCAATCAATTCATTCATATATATTGATTAGTAATTTTTTAAAATTGACTTTTATTGTAGTTCCTGTGGATATAAATGAGACATTTAATTCTCGACTACTTCGGATTCTCATTGACTTATTGACAATCCACATTATTACATTCGAAAAAATTACTTGATTTTTAATTATTTTTAAATTGAAAAAAATATAGCCAGTGAAAAGTTTCATTTATTAAAGCGGCCTCCGCATCTGAAACCCAAAACGCAATGGTCCATTGCGCCTTTCGCCTTTCCATTCAATAAAAGAAGTTTTGTCAAACTTTTAGCTGCTGAAATGACACAATTTAAAGCTTTAATGATTGTATGTTCGGTAAACCTTTGAATGCCTGTAAGTATGAATATCTTGAGTATCGGGTAATAGTCCAAAAGGAGAAATCTATATAGTTTCACCGAATTTTTTTTATTACTTTAATGAAAACTATTTACAGTGAAAATTCAAAATGGATGACTCTTCCAATCGTAGTAAGGGTGAATAAAAAATGATGGTTATTCCAGAAATTACAAAAACAAAATCATTTTGAAGTTTTTTCGAGTGAAGAAAAAATTGATTCTCTTAACTTTTTCAGTACCTCTTACAGTTTCAGCGATGTCACTCTCTCAAACCTTGCTAATTAAAACAAAAAATTAAATGTTATGATAACCTATAAGATATTTGACGAACGTGTACTTTCTTTAGGTTTCATTTTTATTCAAGATAGAGCTAGAAATTTGATTTTGGTATTTCCATTTTATTTTTTATTTATTGTAACCTCTGAAAGGAATAATATTTACTTTATTTTCTTAATATTTTAGATTCATTTATTGGATGAATTGAAGTGAATAGCTCTTTCTTACTAACTTTCTATATTTTAATTTATCAGTTACATCACGAAATGATGGCCATCGCCCCATCATCAGGTACTCAACAATATAAATTAACACAATCATACTAAGCATACAACAACGTAATAATTCGACCACAATAATTTATTTAAAACAATTACCCTAACATAACTATGTCCTCACATTTCAAGTTTTATAATTAATATGGTCTCCTTATTTATTCATACGTGCAAAAGTCACAATATTCACTGTTGCTGTCCTTTGATTTAACAATGAGTAATAATTAAAATGTCATACATAAAAATAGTAGAAATCTTGATACATTAAATATTATGTTTATAATACTTTAACAGTAATAACAAATAATAAAAATAGAAATAGTACTATGGACAAACCCTTAGAAATAAGCAATAAAATTAATGATAAGACTAATATCAAAAGAAAGTCTTTTAGGAAAATAATAAAACCTTATCAAATGATGATAACTGATTTTTATAGAAATGCAGATAATAAAATGTCAGATAAAGTTGATATATAAGACAAAATAGATCAGAATGATTATTGAAATTATAGAAAAAATATGAATATTTTAAAATGAATCATGTACCAGGTTTAACTGATAAAATTAAAATGACATTTATAAAATATGACCTCAGTAATATAAAATTAGGATTATATTATGATAATAAATTAGGAAATACCTCAACAACATGAAAAATAAAAAATTAATTGCCATAATTGTGAAGGGGCATATATTGGTGAAACATGCAAAAATGTAAAAACTGGAATTGAACGACATAAGAGTAATTGTAATAACATTATCACTACAGCACTGGCCCAACATAGTATTAAACTTAAACATAATTTCGATTTTAAAAACCCGAAAATTTTGGAAATATTGAATCACTCTAAAAATAGGAAAATTATTGAAGCAATTCACAAAACTAAAAACATTGATAATGTAATTAATTTTAAGACTGATACTAATAATTTAAGTACATATTATATAGACATTATAAATCATATATTTGTATAGAATTATGTTGACTAAATTTTAATACAGTGGTGACGTATTATAAATATGTTTTAAAAGTTTTTAATAGACTCATCTTTTTAATGAATAGAGGTAGGAAATTTAGCATAGTGGTAAAAAATTTATTATCGCTATTTATAAACTTGGTTCAAATGTTGTTAACTTAATGTTTTAATATATTTAGATTTTTCCTTATTTTAGATATGAAATTTTAATTATTACTTATTGTAAAACCAACAGACAGCAATAATATTAAGATAATTGTTTTATATAAATTTTTGTTGTTAAATTATTGTATTGTTGTATGCATAGTATGATTGTGTTAATTTGTATTGTAGATTGGGCGATGCCTCGGAAACGTTGTAACTGGTAAATTAAAATTTAGAAACTTACTAAGGAAGAGAAGAGTTATTCAGTTCGATTCATTAAAAAAAAATACTTAATTTTATTACAAGTTCTAAGATTAGTTAGGTTTTGTCTAAAATCCTCTCAGCTCTTCGGTTATGTAAGCATATTAGATGCAGAAGATGTTCAGGTGAGGTACCTGAATTGAAGTTATAATAGTACAAATTGACAATCTAACAAGGCCACCTTCATTATGTTCAATTAGAGATTTCCTTAGTTGGCTAGTAGTTAATTGTCTTACTCGTCTTATGTTTTCCTTCGCTGAACTGCCTCCATATGATAATTTTAGACTAAGATCCAATCTATTAGCCGACTATTTCCATTAAAGCTCCGCCTAATTCGAGTCAATTAGTTTCACTTATTTAAGTAACTAATTGATTTGGAATAATTGATTAGTGAACTAACTCAATTACAATTTACACATATTATAAGAGGGTTACAACGTAATTTATTAACTTTTTGAGCATGAAGATGCCTCTGCCCTTGATGATTACTCTATCATCAGGAGCCCTTTCTGCTTGTAAAAACAGCTTATGACTTCAAGGGCAGAATGAACTTTGAACGTTCTAATGACTAGGATGGCAACGAATTCAATCCAATCCAAAAACAAACACCGAAATAATTTAAATTTTAATTAATATCAGTAGAATAAATTATGACGGTATAGGTGAAACAAGTAATTAAAATATCGATTGTCAACCTTCCTTTCAGAAGTTTTGAGAATTTCGAAATTAGCTTTTATTTTTTAGTTACAATAAATGAAATATCTTTTGGTAGTGAAGTCGACTTAGTAAAATATTCCGGTTCTGCTTCAGTGCACTTAAATCTGTAATTTACTTTATAAAGATTTTCAATTAAATATTATCAAAGGAAATCCAATTTTAAAACTATTTTATATTTGAGATTTTTACATACTGAATGTGTAATGTATCAACACACATACTGAGTTGACTCAGATATCAAATTGTAATAAATTTAATGTAGTTTGAATAAGCTAACCATAACGTTTTCTGTCGGATACGTAGTTTGGGAGCTATAAATTGGAAACTAAAATCACTGCCAATATTCCGGTATTATTTACTACTGCTTTAGGTTTCAACGACTCTACGAAAAATTATAAATGTAATGCCTTGGTACTGGTATTGGTATTTGGTGGGGCAAGTGGGCTTAGTGGTCCTTTTAGCCAACCCCTGGCGGCTACCTGAGTTGCTGCCGTGTACTAACCAAGGTGTCAAGATTCATTTTTCGGGACCGCCAAAAAATAAATATTAACTGCCCCAGGTGGGAATCGAACCCACAACGTTCCGAACCGTGCGCCCTGGGACTCTACTTGGTCCTTTTAATTTTCGACCATACGGCAACGTTGCTAGAGCGCGCTCAAGAAAGGTCACTTTTTGGTTCTCTGTGAAAAACTATTTAAAAAATACCTTATTACTGCCCGGTTTGACCTAGGCTTACCTGACATTTGTAAACTAGTATGTTTCAGGTGTATGTCATTAATACTGGGACACTATTAGACACTTAAAACAGTTTTTTTCTTCTTCGTTTTACGCAGAGAACTTAACTTGGTCTTCCTAAAGCGCGTTCTTGCGATATCACATTGGTCGAAAATTAAATGTATTACGCAGCCGGTTGGAACTTTTTTCTGTTTTTTTTTTTGTTTTTTAAAATGTTTACCATAGAAAAATACTTACTTTTTGAGATATAAACCAAAGATTGACAACATTTTGTTTTATGTTTTCTATTTTTGCTCGCTACCGAGGTGGAAAACCTGAAATTCGAATTCAGCATCCCAAAAACATCGAATCGTTGGGAAAATATTCAATTTTTTTTTTTTTTTCTAAAAATGCTATATTAGGATCTTCGATGTTCGGAATATTTCACAGCATTAAAAATTGTGAAAAAAGGAAAAAATTAAAATTAATAATACAAATATTTGAATTTTCGTCTATAATAAAGCATAACATTCTTATGGTTTGTTTTTTTCGAATTGATTTTTTTTATATTAGATTAATAATACTATTAAAACGTGCGTCATTTGTACCAAGTGTTCATTAAAACACCAAAATTTGTCTCCTTCTCTTCTAACAAACATTCGTTTATTATATTGTATAATCAACGGACTGTTTTATTATATATCCTATTTTACCTGATTCTCCTAGTTTCCGTTCGTAGTTGCCTATATATATTTATGATTTATGAAGGTATTGTTTTTTTTTTTACAGAAAACACCAAAGAGGAAACGACAAAGAAACCGGAAGAAATAGATGACGACGAAGATAGTGATGAAGATCCATTTGATCTAATTCCTGTTCGTAGCATCTTCGATAACTTACCCAACATTTTTGGCATTTCCCAACCAAAGAGTTGGTGGTCTGGGTGAGTCTTCTTTTATCTCATAGCCCATTGTTATACATATAAATCCAAACATTTTTGTTGCTAAGGTTATTGTTAGGTAGGTTATGGTATATTAATCAATACAATTGAACTAATTGATTTTTATAATTCTCAATCAATTTTAATAATTAAAAATTTAAATAAAAATTGATAAATACTCGTTCACTTCAATTTCGAGATGGTTAACATTAGCAGTACCACTGCAAACCATTAATGCTTTGGGTTTAATATTTGCAAAGGAATTACTGTTTCTTGACCACTGATTATGCAATTAGATTATCATTCTCGTTCCAAACCAGGTTTTTTTCTCTATCTATTATACCATTGGTACCCACCTTAAAAAGGCTGACTGTGCTCGAAGACTGCTAACGACCCCTAGAGTAATCTACTCACAGGTGATTAATAGAATGTAAATTTTGTGCCATAATAGGATTCGAACTTGAGCACTATTCAACATAACAGGAAAGATAAATGAACACACCACTCACTCCGATACGATTTTTCCTCAGCTGTATGTCAATATCAGATCTTGAAGTTTCCAAACTGGGCTTTGCTACAACAAAGTCATAACTAGTAAATCACGAGTTTCTAATTAATATCATTGGGACCCGCAGACTTCTATGGGTAGAGAATCACTGCAAAGATGTTATGACATCACTTGAAAATATTCAATTCCTTTAATGTGACTTTTTTCTTGCAGATTTTTATGTTGTTTCTCCCTCTATAGCCAAATGTGCTTACAAGGTCCCCCTTTTCATTGCCCAAGATTCCGCAGTGGGCTGGAGCCCCGACCAAGACAGGTACAGTTTAATGCTGTACTTTTTTATTTCTAACCCTTGGTGTCGACAGGACCATCTGTCCTCCCCCCCGTAATTAATTAAATAATTAATCTCCGGGACCATTTCATTCAATTTGGTCTCTTCCGTCCCCCAACAATTGAGGCAAAAGATCCCCATCACCTGAAAAATTGTGAATTTTTAGGGTGCGACGTTGTTACATAAACGAACTGTATATGAAAAAACATATCATGTTTTGTCACTAACCTCTAATAGCCTCCCTAAGAGTTCTACAGCTCTAAATTATTTTAAGAAATAGTTCTGTTAATTAAGACATGAAAACTACTTATTTTGTTGATAGCAAAAATGTTATAGATTGTCAATGTTGTACAAAACCTGTAGTTGGGCGTGCGTACTTTTGAATGATATTCTTCATGTCCGAAACAACAGGATTTTTTTTTTTTTTATTTATACTAACTACTCTCAGTAAGGATTTTTCATAATATTTGCCAAAATAAGGTTACCGAATGATGAGTTCTCTCTTCAGTAAAAAAATTATATTTTTTCTGAACTGTGTCTCGGGAAATTATTAAATGTACAGAGCTCTTTCATGGCTCAAATGTTTCCTAAATTTTCTGTACTTTAAACAAGGTATGCTTTTTCGGTTAGTATTGAGTTGATCTGGGCTCTATTTCATACTGAAGGCTAATAGTATTAGTTGAAAACACAAGTATAGAAACAATGTGTTAATTACACTAATACTTATTTTTTTCATGATAGGGAGGACTATTAGTGATATTACAGGAGTTAAAAAGTACTAACGTACAAGTTACTATTGTACAAGTCAGTGTCATTGTATTAAGTTAAATCTACAAGACTAATAATATTAGTTTGTATTTTATCATGAAACAGGGCCGTGATGTCGTGATGAGGTCGAATATTTAAATTTTTAAATATAAGATGGTCAGGGTTGCGGTCAAAAAAAGAACCAAAGAAAGAATCTTCTTATATTTAAATTTTTA
>NW_027109220.1:599597-604279 GCF_000696795.3 Halyomorpha halys | reverse complement strand
CAACATAGAAAAAAATAATAAGAACTATCCGACCTTTTACTTTTTAATTGGCTCATTTGGTGCTTCATTTTCTTGACTAAATGAGACAATTTTTTTCCAAAGATTATACAATATAATAATTATTTATTTGTAAGATTATTATTTGTTTTCTGTTATGAAATTTAGGTTAACATAATTCATTTTTATATTGATTTAAACATTCAATAATCTTTTTAAGAACATTAACAACAGCAATTTAAAAAATCAAATCGTTATTATTATATTATACAGCGGTATTCTGCCGACCCCAATGCCACGTCGATCATAATTGTTTTTAATTAGGTCTCCCTATTTCAACCTCTAATCGTTTCTGCTAAACTCAGCAGCAATTAGCTAGAGGCAATCATTTCTTTTTATGAATGATTAATAAGCACTGTTTAAAAGGAAACACATTTTATTACATATTGGTCTAATTGTTAAATAACTAACAACGCTGACTTTCAACGTTCATGTCAATCCCAATTAACTAAAAATTGAACAAAACTTTTCAAAAACCTGGTCTTCTGTCTTTTATTTTTTTTAAAGACAATCCACGTCGAAGGTGATGTTTGCCTAGTTATCTACAGGCGACCAACCCTATTTTAACCGTGGTGGGAGGGTCAAGTTTTTCATTTTTTGGGATCGCCACTTAATAAAAAAGTGAACGCCCCAGGCCGGATTCGAACCGGCCCCACTCATAGATTTCAGAACGATAGACCTAGGCTTAACCATCTGATCTACGGACGCCCCACAGATCCAAATTGGCCACAGATATAAATTTTTATATAAGAAGATGGTCAGGGTTGCGGTCAAAAGAGAAACAAGAATAGCTTATAACTATTTATTTTCCAACGTTTCGCCCCACTTTGTAGGGCTTCATTAGGGCTAAAAGATACAAAAAAAAAACTGAGAATATTTCAACAATAAGATACAATAAGCTATAATTTAAGCTAGGATAAATATTATGTAAAAATAAAGTGATAAGAAATTACATATAAATAAAAGGAGGGAAGACGTAGAATAGTATCAATATAAAATAAAATTCAATAAAAAATAAGTAACAATGGTAAGAGTAAAATTGTTTGAAAAATTCGTAAAATATACAGTTAAAAAGTGCAGATGAACATAAAAAAAAATAGAGATTAAATAAACGTCTTGAAAGAATAATTATAAATAAAAAAATAATAATTATTTTTTAATTTTTTAAATTATTATTTAAATGAACTATGTTCTGTCTTGAATGAGACCGATAAGATAGAAATCAAAGGTAGTTTTTCATGTAGTAGAAGTATGTTATTCAAAAGTAGACGATATTTTAATTTTGATATAAGGTCTTAGTGTCCAGTTCTTTAGAATTACTCATAATTAGGCACATCCAGAAATGCATCAGCAGCATATAGTTTTTCAACTAGGGTACTGATGTGAAATCTGTTAATTTTGTATCCTTAGTTTACCAGTCATTACATGCTCTTTTTTTAAAAGCCTTATTGAAGGGATTCAAATGTTTAATATTTAGTTTATTATTTCCCTAGTGACCCCACTCCATTATTCCTTGCTTGACAGATGTCCTTTTATTTTTCCTGGTTTATCGAAGGCTGTCAGAAGAACGGAGTAGAGTGGAGAGCAAAGATCGGATTCATTTTAGATTGTACAATTGTACAGTAGTACTGAAAACTAGTCCTCAAAGATACGTATAGATAATAAAAATTTATGAAGTTCTTCTTTTATATTCGCATTCAAGAAATTTTAAGAAAACTCTTAAACCTATGATGAAACTTTGTATAAGTAGTGCTGATATCTCACGGCTTAGTCGAAGTGGTTTGAGGGTTGTTGCTGAATATAAACATGACTGGGAAGCACGTCATTTAGGCGCGCATTGACAACACTGTTCGCCTTTAACCGGCAACACTGTGCATTCTGCAGTTTTCACCATCGCCTTTTTTGACGTCCATGTGCAGTTCACTACAAATATTTTTAGCCTATGTGCTAAATATGCTAATATTTTAGTCTAAATATTTTTGCCGGTGTAGCTCTAAATTTATAATCAATTGTTTTTACAAATAGATGTTTTATTTTTATTTCAAATACATTTTTTTCTGCTTCCATTCTTTAGTTTAACACTAAGCCAGAATTTAGAAAAATAATTACGATTATTCTATGAAAAAAATTGGTAGTTTTGAATATATGTTTGTTTTCCTTTTGCTGTTGTGAAACCACTTCATATTTTCCAATCGTTTTTAATTTTAATCTTTATTGTTAAAATTTTAATAACTCTATGTTTGTTATTGATTTGATGTAAAGTTTACTTTAACAAACTACTCTTTTACTGAACCGCCCTCAGCTGAACCCTGGTCCGGGCTAAAGAAAATTCATTGGATCCCCTTCCCCTCAATATTTTATTTGCATCAGTAATATTTATACAATATTAATTATTTTTAATATTTGGGTTTATTATGTATACAAAACTTATTACTTTATTATAATAACAAGAGATTAGTATTCTACATGGACAAAAGTTTATTGTTTCACATCAATTTATTTTTTAGTAGACGTTTATCGAGCTCCGAGGATTTTGACGGGTCAAATGGGCAAGAAAGTTTGTTGTAGGTATAGCTTGGTTGTTGCTATTCATTATGGAACAATATCTGCATAATTATTTTTTTTAAAACATTCGTTTCTACTTAACTAATTTCATTAAGGAGACCCCTCAAACCGGAAAGACATCGGATTTACTTACCGATGTAGTATACGTCCTTGAATCGCCATCTAGAACGATCTGGATCTCGATATCATCTTCACGGCCTCGACCCATCACAGCGCAACCGGGTTATGGATTTTACTGTTTGATAAAACTTACACGCTCTTCGGATTTTCTGAAAATACTAAGGAATATTATATTTAAAAAGTAAATTAAAATTTCCGTTTTTATTTAATTCATTTTACCCGTTTCAATGATCTCAACGAAGTTCTCGGATATGCAATGTAGGTTCTGTTTCCGGCAGGTTAAATTGAAATTTGCTTCATCGGAAGACAAGCCGCTCAGGTTTCACATACGACAACAATTCTTTGGAAGTAAATCAGTTACCTCATGAGGGAGACAAGAGGTCACCACTTGATAACTACGAGTATATTTTAATGAAACTGTACACGTGTTTATATTTTGCGTAGGAAGGAAGGATTTTTTTTTTTTAGGTGACTAGATGGACAGTTAATACGTTGGTAATGTCAATTATTGGTCGGTTCATTGATGTCCTGGTTCTTTCGCTTGGTTGCTCTGCCAGTCTTTAGTTATTGTAAGAAGGAAATTGCCTTTGGGGGAAATACTTCAGGCTTCAATTATAGGATAACACAAATTACTTTTGATTGGTCTTACCATTTCTCGTGAGAGTTTTCATAGTTCCTAGTGGAGCTAGTATTAAAGTTTCTTTTGCTAAAAAGACTTATAGTTGGAGGAAATGACTTACTTTGTTAAAAAATAACGTATCTAGCCTATAACTTTCGACGAATTTATGATGGACAGTTTGATTTTTTGTACTTCATTTTTAAAATTAATGTTTAGAAGTTTTCAAAATTTACGAATTTTAGTTATAACAATATTTTCTTGCTACAATAACCTGTTGCATTGTTAACAGTGAATTACGAAGTCCTATCAGTGAGAAGAGAGTTTATGAGGAGGTTACCTTAACAGGCTACACTTTCTCGGGAAAGCCCAAAATTTCCGTGCTGATGAAAACATATTGCGTATTTTTTTTGCAATCTGAGTTGGATGAGCGTATCTCCTGAGCTCGTTTGGAGGGGGACTGGTGAGGGCCAGTGCCCCCCCATAATACTTTCTAAAATGACAGCAGCTAACAATTGAGCGGTTGTTTACCTCTGCTAGGTGAAATTGTTCCGTGGCCTAGTTAACGCTCAGCGCTTATCTGTGTGAAAATCTGTTTTTTATGGTTATTAGTTTTTCTTAAAATTTCATATCATTTAGTGATTTAGATGTTAAGGTTATAATAAGGAAGTAAATATTTATTGTTATTTCTATTTAACACTAAACTGTTTAAAAATATTATGTAATATCCATGAAAGTTAAATGAGTCACAATCATTATATTCAATTTACCTTAAGCAAGAATCTTGGGAACTGAATGTGATTGTTTTCTGCAAGCTGCCTGACCTTGAATACGATAATCGCTTTTAACTGCGTCATGTCATCCTTTTGGTTAGAGACCCAGGGACGGCAAAATCCTCATTCAACACATCAATAATTGGACAAGTATTTCTAAATTAGAATAAATAACTTAACTTTTATTTCCATTACCTACAGTTGACCTCTCATTTTTTAACTACCAAAGAAAAAATTAGTTTTTAACTTGAGATATGTAAAAAAATAACATTTCTTATCGTGTTAAAAATAAACGTGTTATTTTAGAAATGTAAGCTAAATAATTGTATCTTAAAAAGTTACTTTTGTATATGCTAGATTGTTGTTGTTGTCTGGGGCTTAAGGGCGTAAAACCCTGAGGTCATCAACGCCCATGTTTCGTGCTTTATATTTTATTTCTATAATTCTATTTCACTTTAAATAATTTCGAAAAAAAAATTTAAATAATTACTTCTGTTGGTATTTTTTTATTATGTATAACAGATTTTCTGGGTTAAATCTTATTCAAAAGG
>NW_027109220.1:598088-598648 GCF_000696795.3 Halyomorpha halys | reverse complement strand
AAAATTCCTTAATTTTAAAATATATGAGGAGAAACTACTTCGTTAATTACAAAATTCAGGTTGCTATACTTGAAGTAATCCCTTAAAAAGTTAATTAGCGTTGAGCCGGCGACTTGAAAACTTCCAAGAATAAACTAAGGCATAGTTGGGAAGATTGTGTTAAGGCTGACCTTGTGGAATTAGAATTTACTGGGGTCTGTGGATGAAAGTGTACTAACAGCAATGGTTGCTATCACCAGTGACGCTTTTACTATTATTATTATGAGTGAAACAGGAATGACCCTCACTCATGTCTCAAATATCATCTTTCTACCGAAATAAGTCCTTCAATTCCTACCTCTCTTCCCTTTCTACTCATGACAATTCCCTCTGGAACATGACTAAAAGAATCCTAAAATCCAAACATATTTCCCACCCCCTTCGACGAAATGATGGGCACATGGCACATGGGCAGCATCCGACAAAGATGAAGCCGAAGAACTAGCCATTCACCTTTCTCATACATTCACTCCTCATCCTGAACTTCATACTGACCTAACCCAAACAATTGAAGAATACCT
>NW_027109220.1:587978-596387 GCF_000696795.3 Halyomorpha halys | reverse complement strand
TTTTAGTATGTATGAGATCATTAATCGATATTACCTATTGCCCACAGCTGTGTGGCAGATTGTAATATCTATCAATAAATAAATCTATCAATCTATCAAATCAATCTACCGAAATAAATAAAAATAAAAATCTCTGGGCAGTAGTACACCCGAACTAGGATATGTTCATGATTTGGTACTTTTTGTTGGATATAACATTAATGAAAAATAGTAAATGAATCTGGCCATCAAATAAATCAGGATAAAACAGAACTTATTATCAATCTAATACTTTGTCCAAGATAAGAACTAGTATCAGCTACACTAAAATGTGACAAGCTGAAAGTATCAGGTAATCACAATCCTTGCCTCAGACAGCTAGCTTAGCAACGACCTAGCGTGAATCACATTGGTTGTTCCTCAGCCCCAGTTACCTAAGGTACGACTTCTTCAATCTCTAGTTGATACTGCTGACAGTTCTATGTCTTTGGTCTAGTCACATTGGTCGTTCCTTGGTCCTTCAGTCTTAGAATGGTTCTATATTGTCACAGCAGATATTCTTTACCCTCAAATTTTTCTAGTATTTTAATTTTTTCCCCATTTCTTTATCCCTCTTCTACAAGGTTCACATTAAAAAGGCTTAATTTAAAAATAAAACCAGGAGCTCTTCAACAGAGATTAAAAAAATAAAATAAACACACAATATCTTCATGATAAGAAGAAATGTGAAATGTAAATGGTAAATATATAGCTCATAAGTTTCGGAAACACTAAGGTTGAAGACTGAACTCCATCTGGCTGTCTAACTTTGTTTTACTTTATATTAGCTAACTTTTTCATGTGCAATTTGTATAAGTAATTCTATAACTATAGAAAAACTAATTCAAAGAAGTAAATATTATCAGCATTTTATTTTTGGAGTAAATAATTACTTTAAGCGGAATAAACAAACACAGATTAATCAACAAAAAATACCATGAAACAAATTATAATTATCATCTGTTGTACAAACCACCTTAGCATTTATTCATAAGTGAAACTAACCAGTATTTTTAGTTTTACATGACTAAATGTGGGTTTTTTTTTTAACTGCACCTAGAATAAATTTATCATCATTAAGAAGAAAAAATTTTAGTCTTTTTTTTTTTTAATGTCTGCGAGGACCACCACTATAGGAGCTATTATTAATTTGTTTCCAATTCAAAATAAATTGATTACTTTTCTTAGCTATGATTTTTTGTTCTCAAATGAAATATATCTCAAATTCTTAATCACTACTAATCCTTGCTTATGTACAAAATATATCGCTTTTGATTACTCAGTACTCTTTTTTTAATTTTTTTTTTTTTAACCTATAGACCCAATGTTTGTGTTGACCGTGAAGAGAAAGAGGAGAAATCAGATGACTTTGGAAGTGATTTCATTGCTTTTGGGTCAGCTCAGTTCTCTACATGCCAAAACACTCCTTCCAAATATACTTGCAAGACAATGTAAGTATTTCTTAGCTCCAAGAAAGATATGAATAAAAGTTCTGGAAAAATTATATCATTGGGATTATTTGTAGAACTAAGAAGAATGGCAACACTAAGACAGTCATTGTCTCCTATCAGTGCTGCCATGGCTTCAGGCGAACTAGTGGTAATCCAGGATGTTCCAAGGTGGAGACTAAGCCAATAGCTGACATTGCTGAGGAATTGGGAGCTAGCAAGTTTGCTGATTTGGTCAAGACTACTGGTCTTGAGAAAGAACTTGAAGGAAATGTTACCATCTTTCTTCCTTCTGATCAAGCTGTTTCAGAACATCATGATGATCTAGACTCCATGGTTAGTAATGCATATGTGTCTGTTGTCTTATATCATGCATTAAAATTTAACATTTGATTATTACTAATTTATTTTATACGTAGTATTTTTAAACAGATGTTACTTACTTAGTAACAGGTTATATTGAATGAAATATAAGAAATAAAACTGAGTGATTGTGGAAAATATCTAAATCAATCTAAAATATTCAAAGTTTGTTTGGGGTAAAAAAAAAAATCAATAAAACACAGTCTTAAAACAACTAATTAAGTAGTATAAATCCAATTAACCTTCATGTGGGTATGCAAATGTGACAAATACACTTAAAACTTGGCCTTCTTAAACATGAACATTCTTCTAGCCTTACTTCTTTGTGCCATTATAAAGTTCTTACTGGTTACAGGTTCTAGTGAATCCGTCACTTGTTTCCCAAAGATATATATGGCTGTTTCAGTAAGGTTTTTGCCAATTTGTTGTAGTTACTGTTGCTATTATAATCTTCAATGTCTTGGTCTTCAGAACAAGATTTAGTATAAATATTTTTTTTATAATTATTTTTTACTGTTGGATGGGAGCAACATGTCTCATATACAAACAACCATTATTGATGTCTGATTTACTTTCTTTCATCTTTATTTGGTACAATAGATGAAAACCTTAGGTATCATTTGGATAACACTAATGAAGTTTATATTACATCAAACTTGATCCCTGAAGAAAATTATCAAGACCACCAAAACTATTTTGATGAAAGCAAGTAGAGGAGGGTATTTCAGAACAAGTCTGCCATGAGTGAACATTTTGGCTGGGAGCAGGCCAGATAGGTTTTTTCTTTCATGAAGAAATGTGACCTCAGGCTGATAGTTTTCAGATTTTGATTTAATAAAGGAACAAAAAAATATTTTTTGTTGGTATCCTAAACAGAAATGAAACTGGAATTTCTTAAGAGCTATGATGACAAAAATATCTAAACCTCAGAAGTCATTTTGGTTTTAGAAAAGATATGTTGTAAATCTGTTATATTAGTTTCAAGTTTCTGTGATTACTGAAATAAAATTTAAAAAGTTATCTTTATTTACCATTGTGACATTCAAAACAATATTATTAAATTGCTAATTTGTTGGAAATACAAGCCTCCTTCCTATAGATATGAAGGATGCAACCGTCTGAAAGTTAACTCTCTTCTCTTAGTTAGTAACTAGTTATATTGAATGAAATTGAAGAAAAAAAAATTGATTGATTTGTGTAAGTTTTTGAAGCTAAACTTCAACATTCAGTTTGTTTGGGCTCAAAGAAAATTATATTAAAACAACTGATTAATTAAATTAATTTAATAAACATGCAGCTGTTAGAAAGTATAGTCAATGATTTTTGACAGAATATAGTTTTTAAAAAAATTAATTAATTCTTTTATAATTTTTCTTTATCATACTGTAACGATGTTATCTGGTTGATCAATTATAATTGAAATTATCAATGAATTATAACAGATGTTTTTGCATAGTGAGGGGTAAAAAAAAAAAAGAAGAGTAACTCTAGGTTAGTTGAGTGTTGTGAATATTTTCGTTCCTTTGCAATAATAAAAATTGTTGTTTTTGTTCGTTGTGGTTTGTTTCTTGGCCCAGGTAACCTGCGACAATTGGTGTCAGAAGATTTTGTGGGATTTTGGGTAAGAAAATTAGAAGAAACTATTATTTTTTTATTGTAGATAAGAATTGGTGAAGTATTAAGTTACTTGGAAGAAGAAGAGGTTAGGGACAGTTATCACATGGTCAAACATATGGAAGATTTTTTTGTCAACACTTAGGGAAATGAAATCCACCATGGATGTAACGAAATCTGGCCAGGGTGACTTGAAAAAAGTCTGACAGTCAAGTTCAAGAACATTAAAATGACTTAGGAAGTTTAAGGAAGCAGGTTGGAAATATAGAAAACCAGCTAGGTTTGGACTCGTAATGTTGAAAAGCAGATAGACACCACAGAAAGAAGATATGAGGTGAGGACGGAGTGGAGCGTTGTATAGGGAGAATCGGTGGTAAAGTTGACTTCCTGGAACAGGAGGTTAAGCCTGTCATGGTTCCAGTTGACGTCCGGGAAAACATGGCTGTCGATATTTTTACTGATGAGGTGCGTGATCTGGTCCTACAGCAGAGCTTGAGATTACCGAGACCGAAAACCCTCGGTGAAAATGTCGCAAGTGCCCAAGATTTCGAAGTAACCAAGAAAGGTATTGCAGTATAATGTATTTGAAAGTTTAAGGATAAGGAAAACTCCAGGAGTATGGATAGTCATTTTAACACAAAAGATTATTACAGGGAAAGAGAAAGGGATAGAGACAAAGATAGAAACGATAGACGAAGTGGTGATTATAAGAGAAGGACGGTTGATAGAGATGTTGACGATAACAGATGAAGAGAAAGAAGGAAATGCGATAACTCTCATCGCAGGAAAGATTACAGCTGAAAAGAAAGAGGAAAAAATGATAGATATGATATAGGGTTTGATGGGCTAATAGAAGAAGAAAATGTGAATGAGAGAGGAAGTATAGTAACAGACGTTAAGAGTGTAGTAGGAAGATAAAGATAGGAGAATGGAAGATGAAAAAAATAAAAAGTTATGGAATGAATGAAAAGAACAATGAAAATGACTCAATCAGTTCAAGACATGGAGACTATCATGATAATGGTAAAAAAAAAAATTGGAAAATCAGAGAGAAGCATAGAAGTGCTAGATACTAAAGACAAAACAAAACAAGATTTCTCTCAGTATCACAGGAAACATATTCCAACATCTAGGATATGAAGATTCGGGATGAGCAGTTTTTAAGAAGGGGCAGAGTAACGATTTTATCTGGTTGATCGATTATAATCGAAATTATCGATGAATTAAAACAGAAGAGTAACTCTAGGTTAGTTAAGTGTTGTGAATATTTTTGTTCCTTTGCAATAAAAAAAATTGTTGTTTTTGTTCGTTGTGGTTTGTTTCTTGGCTCAGGTAACAGGCGACAATATATTTGACAGAAGCTTTGTAGTCTCATAATGCTGATAAAGTCTTATGAATTGGTCAATTTATTTAAGGGTTATAATTAAAATCCAAATTTATATTCAACCCTTAAATTTTTAATTTGTTGACATACTTTTGCCATATTTGATCTTTTCAACCAAGTTGGGCACTCCTAGGGCACAGGATTGGGCACTCCTTATGTAGGCCAACTATTCAAAACAAAAATAATAGAAAATAAAATAAGAAAGTTACTATAAAACTTTGATTTACCATCACATGCTTATCATTCAGTTTCTGTTCAACCTCAGTACTGTAGAAGATTTGAAAATGTGGTGTTTTTAACTCCTAGTGTGAATTTTTCAAAGGAAGATATTAACAAAAAAGTAATAGCATCATACATAGTAATTCAAATTTAATTTAGTAACATATGATCCATATTTTATAAAATGAAAATAATTTGAAAGCCAAATGGGTTCAGCATTTTGATTGATCTTGTTTATTATTCAGTAAGTTAAAGTGTAATGGAAAAATGTCTAAGAAATGTAAAAGATTTGTTTTCTACCTTTACCAGAAATTGGGTGTTATTAAACTCTTTTTTAACAAAAGGCAAAGCTGTCATGAGTGTTACTCAAATTTACGAGATGTTGGAAGAACAATAGTGAATGATGTAAACCAATTTTAAATATTTGAAGATTATGAAAAAATAAGAATTTCTATTAATCGCTGACTATATTTAATTAATTTCATAGATTTTTGTGCTTAACAATATCATTTCAACATAGTAAACTTTTTTTGACAGTAAATTTCATTTATGTTATATTTTTGCAGTTTTAAATTCATAATAATGGTTTTAACCATTTTTTTTGAAAAATTTAAGATTTTTATAGTGTTCAATATTTTTCGATTTCAGAACCAGATATTGACGAATGAAGTGCAAGTTAGCAATTCACCCATTCATGATGAAAAAGCACTAGTCCGTGCCCATGTAGTTGATGGTGTGTATGAAGTTTCCGACATGTATGATGAAATGGTAGGTAATGTTTGATTTAAACTGTTATATTTTACACCATGTTTGAAGTGGTGTACTTGATAAAGTTGCTGAAATTACTGATAATCATGTAACTAACATAGTGTCCTTTAATATTTATATTCTCTATGATGTAGTTGACACCTAACCATAGTTGAGATATTCAACTATAGTTAGGTGGAGATCATAATAATTATGTTTCTTTTTTGCCAATGAAGGACGTACACTGCAGGTTTTCATCAAACCTGGTAATAGTGGGAAAGTTTGGCCAGTAAATGGGCCTAATGGTCCTTTTTGTAAACCCTTATGGCTGCCTAGAGGTTACTACCTTTTACTAACTAAAATGAAAGTGTCAAAATTAATTTCTTGGAATTACTGTTCCAAACCATACACCCTTGGTTTCTTGCTCCATCCTGCTTAGAAAATGGCCTTTTCATCAAACCCAATAAAAAAAAAGAAGTAATCAATTCATTTGATTTTTTGATATGACGAGTCGATCATCCACTTCAAACATTTGATGATACAGTTACACAACCTATACAAAATTTTCTTTAATTTTAATTGTTCCAATTGTCAGATTCTGCCAACAAGAGACAATTCAACTCTACGTATCAACTTTCTTCCAAATCGACCAATCACCGTTAACTGTATTAGAATGAATACTACTGACAGACTTACAGAAAAGGGTGTTGTTCACATAGTTGACTCATTGATCCAACCAGTTAAAGGTACCATTGCAGATCGCCTCTCGGAATCAAAATTTTCCAAGTTTAAGGATCGTAAGTATCAAATTTGTATTTTTAAATTTTGTATTATTAATCTATATTTATGTCATTAATGGTATAAATGGATATTTGAATGCAGTTCTCGAACAAAGTGATTTATGGAATATCATGTCAGGAGATAAAGCCCTCACAGTTTTTGCTGTGGAGAATGAAGCAGTTGAAAAAATAGGAGACAAATATAAAATGTGCATGAAAAGTAAGTTTGTAAGGTAGCAACTTGATTCATTGTAGAGCAAAATTTATTTTTGAACTACTAAGTAATAGCGACCATTGTACAATTTTAGATATCCTTGCACATCATATTCTGCCTCACAGCCTTTGTTCTATTGCTGCTGATTCGAGTAACTTAGCAACTCTTGACATCACAAAGAGCTGGCTGCCATTCACCAAAAAGGATGACTTTATAATCATTGGAAATAAGACAAAGTTAATTGAGACTGACTTTGTTACTACCAATGGTATAGTGCACACGGCTGATTCTTTTGTTGTCCCATCTTCTGGTAAGTGATTATGAACCAATTGTTATTTAAAGTAACAATTTTTTCTATAAATATATTCTATAATTTTGGTGATGATAGAAGTAATCACTTATTATTTAAATTATAGCTAGGTCAATCTCAGAACTTCTTGAGCAATCTAATCATAAGGAATGGCTATCGGTCGTCCAAAAGTCAGGACTTTTAGATCGTTTAGAAACAACTGAAAATGTGACCATGTTTGTTCCAACTAATGAAGCTGTAAAGGAAGCTATTGACAGTGACATGAGCCCGGATGAGCTGGAAAAGCTAGTCAGATTTCATATTGCTAAAGATCAAGAAGGCCACAGTATCAGCACTTGGCTTGATGGGCAAAATCTCACTGTTTCAGCTGAGAAAAATGTGAGTTTAAATTTTTAAAAAATATATTATTGAGAGCCTTTATCAAAGGTTCATTTAAATATTCTATGTTGTATTAACACTTTGACTGCGGTTGACACCATGTTATCATCAAGCCCTGGTGGCTTAGGAGCACAAATTACTATAAGCTATCATCAAAGGAGGTCCCTTTTCTTGTTTGCATTCGGATTGGTGGGAAGAGCTCTAGCACCTCCCATATACTTTTTTTGTACTGAACCATGTTTAATACTGTCTTAGTTCCCACTAGCTACAATTGATCTGGGTTCTGACGCCTTTAAGGATTTTTACACTCATAATTTTTTTTATAATCAAATTTATTTTTGAAGTTCATAAATTTATTTGCTTGTGTATTGCTCTATTTTACAAATTTCAAATAACATTTTTTATATGTTCAAAATTTTTCTTTATTTCAAAATTTTTTTTTACATTCTTTTGGATTATTTTACGTTGTCTAAATGTTTTATAGGAAATGTGGTGATATTCCGTAACTTTCTTGAGTTCTTATTTTGTAATTCAGTATAAAAATCCCACAAAATATTCATGTATCAGCTGATTGCATACATAGATTCAGTGGTATACACGGGTGATGACTATAGTCGTTGTTAAAGCCCAAAATTTTGGTTTCTATTTAGGTTAATTTTGTTTTGACAACTTTCCAAGTGACTTTTAATTTTGTTAGTTGTAAGTCTATGTTTGTTTATTCATTTATTTTTTTTTTAACTATAAGTAATTTTAATTTTGTAAATAAAAATAAGGGATATAAGGAGGTTCTACGTTTATAAATACATTGCGGAGGTGTAACACGTGCGGAACAATACCGAAGGCAGTGGGGCCAGTTCCTGCATAACCGCAGATGAGGCAGTTGGCAGTGAAGATTTAGACAGCACTGAAGCGATGTTAGTTGGCTTTGGCACGGC
>NW_027109220.1:567869-587483 GCF_000696795.3 Halyomorpha halys | reverse complement strand
CCCTCTGGGGAAGAGGTCGGTTTTCACATACGAAACACCCCTCGCCCCAACAGTCGTCATGGTTAAAAAACGTGTATGTAAACTTTATTTGGCTAAATATTACATTTTATAGATTATGTAATGAAAATAAAATATCAACATAAAAATCTTGCTTTTAAGTGGATTTCCAGGGGAGCCTCTAAGGTCAAAGCGTTGATATGTATAGAGTACTATTTTCGACTCTTCTCTTGTGCCCCTTTAAAAGAGTTATGTATTTAATAAACACTTATATTTGTGCATATTATTTGTTGGGATGATTGGTACAGGCAAATTCATAGTCTATGAATAAAAATATAAGGTTGTTTTTCAATATTTATATATATATATTTTTTTTTAAGTGTAAAATAAATAATGAACAATTGCAATTCAATGGGTTTTGTATTGATATTTTTGTTTATTATTTAATTTTTGATTTTAGCTTTTCCCCAGCCTCCTAGGCATGGGTAGAGTCATGTCTGTTCAGTGTACTCCATTAACTAAAATAGGAGGACGGGTTTGTAATGGCGTTCTTCATGAAATTGAATCAGTCATGAAACCAGCAACTGAGACGGTTGATGAATATATTGAATCCAATCCAGAACTTACAACATTTCATAAAATGATGGAGGTGTGTTACTTCTTTAAGAATATGAGCAATTTTTATTTCATTTTTTTTGTTTTCACTGATAAATTTATTTGCTAAAAATATTTTTACTTCAAAATAAAGTTGTAATTTTCTGTTTATAAGCTTGAAATATAACTTTGACATAGTTTTAATCCTATGAGTTTGTGTTATGGATTAGTTATATAAATTCAAGCATAGTAACATTTAAAAAAACAATCTGTTGGAATATAGTTTTAAAACCATGATGATAGATCTAGAAGTATTTAATTTAATAAGTTAATATTTTTAATATGGTTATTTTAGGGTACTAAGATAGAATCAGAAATAAAGGAAGGTCATCTTGGATCAGATATAACTCTTCTTGCCATTATTAACAAGGCTTTTGATGATTTGGATCCAGAAACATTGGACCTCCTGTTGAAAGACAAAACTCTTGCTGATGAAGTAATTAGGTCTCATATTCTTAAAGGTAATTTTCAGTCATAATTTATTTGAATAAAAGTTAGCACTGTTAAGCTTTATCATGACATGTTCGATTATTGATGCTGCACTAATCTGTTATCTACATTTTTGATGATAGATGATATTGGATAGCAACTAGCAACATGATTACTCATTTTTTCTAAAAGTTTAATTTGATTTATTTGTATATCTTTAGTTATCATTTAAAAATGCAAAAACAATATACCTATTAACCTATTTAGATTGGTGTATGATAAAAGGAATAGTTTTGAATGGACAGTAGGATAGGTTGAGATCTGTTACCATGTATATCCTATTTATTAAGATTAGTTGTGTTACTGAAATTATTACTTCATAAAGTAAACCATAATTGTCAATTTATTACTTAAGAATTAAACATATCCCTGATGGTTCTTTTTCAATCCAGATCGGATTCTTACCAAGTAGGGGAGGTGTGATAAATTACTGGGGAGTTTGAAACAAAGCATTTAATACCTAATTTTCTTCAATGATACTAAATTACACAAACAGAAATTATATTTTTCAATGCTGAAATAAACTCTCCAATCTTTTATAGAAGTCTAAAAGGAAGAGAATAAATAGTTTTAGATGTTCATTAATGGATTGGAGAATAAGTTTTATTTTCAGGTGTGAAAGATAAAATGTCTTAAGAAATTAGGATAAAATTGCATGATTAGAAATAGAGGATTAGTATTGAAATCACTCAAGATCATAAGATTGGGATAAGTGGAAGCTATACGGACAGACAAAGATTTAAAGAGGTTGTAAAAAGAAATATGAGCAGGTCGATAGACAGCATTTACTAAAGAAGAGTAAATAGATAAAATTATTGTATTTTAATTTTTTAATGTGATTGAATGTTATTGACAGCTTATTTATTTTTTAAGATGACACTACAATTAATTTTTACTCAATACAAATAAAAATCATAAGTGTTAGTAATGTTCTTACAATTAAGTAGAAATTTAAAACAGAATATTTTAAGAAAATTAAAGTATATGAAAAATATATAAATTCAATAATTAAAACAAAAGTAAACAGAACATGTATTTTAATTTATTTATTGATATTTACATCTGTATTAAAAATATATGTAGCAAGTAAATTTGATATAAAAAGAAGAAAAAAAATTAAACTGTATCACATTCTTGACATTACAAAAAAATAAGTTCCCACCTAGCTGAATATTAGAATTCCGGTTCTGGAAAAAAAACAACCTCATACATTAAATGGAACTAATCAGAAAACTCAAGTTTAATTGTTCTTACACACTCAGAATGATTATCATCATTCTTATTGTTGCCTAGTTTTCTTCAAAGTTTACAATTCAATTCAAAATATCAAATAAAAAGTAGATTACTATTATAGAGCATGACAGGTTTTATTTTTGAGTATTAGAATTTAATGAATAACTAGAACTTTAATCCTAATTTAACATTATTTTTTACTTAGCATGCTGTTTTGGTAGAAATTATATTTATGTTGCACAGAAATAGCCTCTCTAACTTTTCTTATATTAACTCAGTGTACTGTTAAAGAAATGATGTGTCAACATTGCCTATGTCTGTTTATTGTCTTTTTCACTGAAGTTGTTTATTACCAATTTAAATAATAATGTATATATATGTATATGTAGTTGACCGTAAAAATTTAAATATAAGAAGATGGTCGGGGTTGAGGTCAAAAAAAGAACAAATAGCTTATAACTATTTGTTCTTTTTTTGACCGCAACTCTGACCATCTTCTTACATTTAAATAATAATGGATTGTTTAAAACTTTAAAATACCTACAATCATTTTTTATTAATATATTTTAAGAGCCAATCTGCTGCAAGAACATTGCTGCCTCCTCATGGCCATTCCTACCTGTCTCTCAGAGCCTTTCTGGTCGAGTGACTGAAGTTTATAGAAAAGGAAGTGTAGCTGTATTCGGTCAAGTTCCTACCGTAAGTTGTGACCATGTGGTTAAAGGGGCTGTTGTACATCTTGTTGATGGGGTAAGTTGAAATTTGAACTTTCAGTTTTATTAAGTACCAATATTTTCATTATCAAAATAAAATAAAAAATTGACTAACTATTATCTATCATTCCAACTAGCTCGAAAATGAGTTTATTTTGTGAGCCTCTCCCAGTATTTAGGCATTAAAGCATAAATTTTGAATAATTTAGTACCTTATGAGATGGCCAAAATTCCATTCCTTTTAACAACATAACTATCCTTTAAAATATCTATAAATTTAAATCATTTTGATTTGATTGTTACTTTATAAAGTTATTAGCTTTTATGACACAAGAAATTGGTATAACGGTTTATCATTTGTTTAGTGAAGTAGGTGTTGTTTATATAATATTTTTTGAAATAGCGTTAATATGTATTATCTTAATTAATTATTATTTGTTAGCCTAGGAACTACTTTACAATATTCATCAACATTTTTATGAATTATAATAACAGAATAACTTTATTTTTAGATTAAGTTTACACACCAGAGGCCTAGGGACAGAGAACTAATCCTCAGGAAGCCAAATTCCGAAATCATCTTGGCTGGAATCTAAATTAATATTATGTATATGTACATTAATACATGAATGTGAAACAGAAAGCAGATAACATAATAATCCTTAATACATATCACCTTTTGTGTGATTTAGAGACTATTATACACAAAGTGAACAAGGGGATCTGAAAATTTTATATAAGCATTTTTTTTTTTTTTTTTTTATGATTGTGGGTGTGATGTACATTATTCTGTTTGTTGTAAGTTTATAATAAATGTAGTGATAATAAAGGTGGTTTTTAAACAATTATTGTTTATTTATTTCTTCATATTAGTCCTTCAATGTTCTAGGTGAAGATCTGGAACATTCAAGGACATTAGCCAACCTGATTAACCCAATAAATATTGCATAATCAATTGAATTTTTTTTATTTTAATATGTATAATAAATTCTATTCCCGCCACTGCATGCCAATTCAAGTAATTGATCGACTAGGGTAAAAACACTAACTCAAAGATGCTATCACTATATCACTATTATCCAAAGGTTTAATTAAAACCAATAAGATTATTCCTCTGTAATAAAATACAGAAGTTTAACTGACGTTATAATTTTTTTAAGTTCAATTTTAAAGAAAAAGGCAGAACATAACGACCCTCTAATAAAATTTATTTAAAACAAGATAATAATTTTTGTTTAGAATTATATTTCTATTTAATAATATTTAACTGGTTTGCAATTATATTATTTTTTAATTTTATTTTCTTACTTGAGGCATGTTACAAGTCATTGCTCACAAAATATGCAACATCAAAATCTTGTTTAAGGGTGCATTATTATGGGATTGTGACTTTGTGAAGGGAATAATATTTTTGTGAGATTTTAATTTTGAGGAACTTGCACATCAACGTACAAGGAAGGAAAATAAAAAACGCTCCTATAGCTTTTCTACATAAACAATGAAGAAAATATATAGAACCTTTTTTTTTTTGTAAAAGTGAAGCGGGCAATACAATATCTTGAGAAGGAAGGGGGGTGTGCCACTGCCCTTGTGGAAAATGGGCACCCCTGACCTGATTTATATTGGGAATTTAAAAATTTTCCTGGTGACAATCTAAAATATTCAAAACATTTCCTCACCTTCCAAGAGATGTGGGTTAAGATGGTTAAATTCTCCAAAAGTGGGTCTTTTTTAATTAATTTCATGAACACACATCTTATATTTATTAATTTTATATGCTTCAACTAATGTTGAAAGAAATAATGTATTTGTCACTATCTGTTTCCTGTTGTATCTTTGAACATTGCCAAATTAAGAGTGAATATCAGTTGATCAGAATGGTAGGAAAGATGCTGTACTACCCTCTGAGTTAATGAGGGTGCTCTTTAAGCATTGTCATAATGACATTGCTTAAGGAGCTTAGTCACTCTACTGACTTACTGGATGAATACCTAAAATAATAATAATAATAATCTTTATTTATTCTGGAATTGATCCCTTTAGAATAATTTACAGGCGTCAAAATTAGGCTTTAGAGCCTTAGAATAAATTACAAAATAGAGATGAAATTACAAGATGTCATAAAATAAAATAATACAGTGAATCTAAAAATATACAATTAAACAACCATAATTAACAAAAAATATAAAATAATGATAAAACAAATAAAATGAAATCACTTGTCATATCAAAAAACAAGATGACTTCTGATAGTAAATAAAAGGGAAAAAAAATCAAATAAAATTAAACTAAAAAGTAATAAATGAACAGATATAATTTCTGCTAGTGTACATATTTACAATTATAAACGAAGATCTAAGACATAAAATATAGAAAATATATAAAGCTTTTTTGAAACTTTCAATTGTTATTCTTCCGGAATTGGGTGGACAGAAGATAGTTGAAGATACGGGATTTGAAGATTGGAAGGGTGTTAGAACTACGAATAAAGGAGGGAATAGAATTCCATAGGGAAGAGGAACGGATGAGGAAACATCTACCAAAGGCTGCGGTTCGATGGGCAGTTACATATAAGTCTGAGGGCCATGCGGGAATGCACTGAGGACTTAAATTGAAGGATATCTGAGATGTACGATGGACGGCGGGATTGGATAACTTGATAGAGAAAGGAAGCAAGGAAATATTTACAACAGAAGGAGGGGTAAAGCCACTTCAACTCTTCATAAAATCGGGTGACAGAGGCGTCCCTGGGGACCACAAAGATGAATCGTACAAAGCAATTATTTAACTGTTTTAATTTTGCTTTGAGATCCCAGAGACACCCCCATAAACCGCACACCAATAGTCAAAGTGGGGGAATATTAAGGAAGTACCCAGGAGCCTGTGGGTTTCAAAAGGAAGTAGGTGACGAAGATATAAACCAGTAACTGGTGACAGATTCATTTAACAGTCAGTCTCTTGAAATTTGATGCTTTATGAATGAAATTTAGATTTTTAATGGCGAAATTAGACATTTCATTTAAAAAAAAAAAGACTTATGGAAATAGTCTGGAAATAGAAATTTCGATAGAATGGGTATGTTGATTTACAGAACAATAAATTTGTATGTCTCTAATACTCCATTAAAAAAAATAATAATAATAATACCTATATAAATATAGGTAAAAGCATGATATAAATGTAGGTAAAAGCAAAAAATGTGGAAAGAATGAAAAGGGTTTAGCTTGAATGTAGCAGCTAAGACTGAAATACAGCTCCAAGTCCGAGCACTATAACGGCTATTCACACACTAGCATTTTAAAAACTTATGTCAAATATAAACTGGCCCTATCTCCTAACCTGTTGGTCGTACATTCAAAAACTATGTATGAAATTTATAGTGTTTATTGTACTATAACTTGTTATAAATTCTTCTAATCTTTTAGACAAAATATCGATACTTTAATTAAATAATATAGGAATATCGCTACAATTCTTTGATGTTGATATCACCAAGAATTTCAAATATCGAATATATAATTCAAAATATCAATATTTCGAAAAAATGTTATCTGAATATCATTACCAAATTTCATCTCCTAGGAGATCGCCCTGATGAAGGCTAGAAACTCTGGCAAAACGGGCACTATGAAATAAGTTCTCTCAACTTGATTGTGTTTTTTACTGACCGCACCCCCAACCTTCTTCTCATTACATATATTATCAACGGTCAACTATCTTCTGATCAATATTGAAAAAATATTGATATTTTATTTTGAAGCTCTTCATAAAAATTGTTTGTCTGGTTATACAAAATATTTATATTTCAATAGAATAATATGGGAATATCGTTACTAAATTTTGATATTGATAAATTTTAGTTTTTGAGTTAGGTTGCCCACATACAGACCATTTTGCGACACTTGGTTATTCTGACTCAAGCTACCTTAAAAGGTGTTTTTCCGTTACAAAATTGGTTTTAAAATTTTTCACGATCCCTATATTTCACATTAAAATATATTTTTCATACATAGGTAAGTGAAAGCTATAAGAACTAGAATCATTTGTCACTAAAAGGTTTAACTACTTGAAAAATGCAGTTAACTGTAATTTGCAAGTCGCACCTAACTAAACTGCTGTCACACTAGGATCATATACCTATTCATTATATATTAGATAAATACTTATGAATTGAAGTAAAATAAATAAATCCACATAGTTCATTAAATATTAGTTCATCTTATGTTAATCAAATTCCTTTCACTTGGTTTTGGCATAAGGCTTTTTCTCTTATCCAAAGTATGGAATAGTCAGACCATGATGCATATTAAATATTCTGTTTCAGAAGGGGTTTTGAAAATATTAATAAAATTAACTTGATATAGTGGTCATAAAACAAAATAATATGTATATAATGCAAATATAATCAAAATAATATGTTTGAGAGGGGTAAGTAATATTGTTAGCAAGTTAATAATTTCTGAGATGGGAAAATAAAATCTATTGCTGAGATGAGATGGAAATGAAGTTAAATCTGATTGCATGCTGCTAAGTTATATTACCTCGTACCTTAGCACTTGACATAAAATAAAAATAATACTAATGTACTGAAGATACTTACCTCTTTTTTTACATACTTTAATGAATGTATACCTTAGGTTTAGAAATAACTAAAGTACTTTTCTCTTAGGATAAGATATAACATACAACTAAATTGATTTCAAACTTTTGAAAGAATAAGATTGTCAATACTCCTTAGGAGCATATTAAAAAAAAAACACAAAAATTTAGAATACAACTTCAAAAGTTATAATTTTTCATGTTAGTTTCCTAACATAACATTCACTTTTTCAAGAGTTTCCAAAATCACAAACATTATCAACCAAAAAATATATCTTGGTCAGAGATGTTTTTATTGAATCTTATTCAGTAAAAGGATGGGAAAAATTTAAGATATTTAAATATAAAAATTTAAAGAAGTGATTTATTTTAATTAATACATATCACTTAATAAGATCAAAAGGATTAATTATATGAACTATTTCCATTTTAATCCAAGTAGGTATTATTTATCATCCTTCCTCAGTTGACACCACAGTTTCTAAAAAAGAAAACAATAAAAAAATTTATATGATTTTACCATAACTAACTTTGTAAACATGTAGGAGAGACTGTTGTACTTAGATCATTGAGTACATCGGATCACCCTACCGTTTTTTAACAGCTGGTAATATTTATGCGACTGAACTCTGTTAAAACAAAGAAGAGTGCAAGTAACCAGAAGAGTGACCTCATTTTCTTATTAATTAGGAATATTTTAGTTTAGCTCTAAAAGTAGCAACTTTTGTTTTGCTATTAATTATTTTACAAGTTGACAGTTAAATTTTGTTTTAAGTCATATTCCACCTAAATCACTGCTTAGTGATTTCAGTTTGAAACAGAATCTGGAATCTAGAGGAGGTTCTATTCAGAAAAGTAAATAATTATGTAACTTGGAACAAAACATCCAGTACCACTGAACAATGATCATGCATCATTTTCCAAATTTTAGTTATATTTAACCCTTTGTACTCGAAATTTTTTATCATTCATATTACCAACTTAATAATCCACGAGCCGGGACCGTCATTTGTCAGCAGTAGCGAAATATCTTAAACACAATAGTTTTTACGATTTATCTTTGTCCTCATATTATGGACTGAAAATGATTTACACTGTCTCCATCGTGGAGCCCTTGAGTGCAAAGGATTAAATAATTATTAGTAATTTAATTGAATTAGTTATAAATTTTTTTTTCAAAAATTAAAGTTGTGAGTTTCAATTCTTACTATTCATCACATAATCAGTAAATTATAATTTTTTCTTTTAATTACTTGAATATTTTCATTCTAAAGTATAAATATATATATATTGTAGAAATAATGGTGCTATCAGGAGAGATCCTTCCCATCGTCAGATTTTAAAAAATAGCTCAAATAAAAATATAAATAAATAAATTCAAATCCTAGGCACAAAAGTCTCCCCTACATAGTTTTTATACCCAATTACAACACTATTATAGAGTATATTACAAATGCAAGAGCAGGATAGGTCAGTGGTCAGGCACTGGGCTACTAATTCCAAGGACCCGGTTTCAAGTCTGACTATGGCAGAAAATTACTTATTCTTTTACTGTGTAGCCATGAGTCAAACCTGTGGGGTCAGAAGCCATTTGGGGTACACCCAGCCTCATAAAGCAGGTACACTTAATTGGGAAAAGCATGATTCTGACCAAATCACCTCCTTGCACAACCATTGGTCCAGTAACAGTACTTCCTTACAAAGTACTGAATCCCTGACTCTTCAGCGATATTAGCTGTAGAGATTTATTTTTATATTACAAATGCAGTTAGCATCATGACAAAACTTTGTGTGGATAGTTAAATCTGAAATTTATATGCATGCAGGAAAAATATCCATTGTTCTAAAAACATTCATGATCATTGAAACCTCAGGGTAGACCAATAAAAATATTTTGTTATACAGGGTGTTCCAGGAGTAAATGTCAGTAATTGAGGGAAGGTTGGTTTACCAAAAATTTAATTCAGGGCCACTAATCTCAATTTCTCAATCTCAATCTCAACCTTTCTATCTCAATCTCTTGTCGAAATACATTTTTTATTTTTACCATGAATTTTCTATAAGGTGGAAACCAACTGGTAGGGAAATACTTTTTCATAAGGTGAACATAGTAGTCATAGTAAAGTAAATAAATGAAAATGAACAATTTTCAAAAATACAGAGATACCACCTTGGTGATATCAAAAAAGTTGTTTCATTCCATCATTTTTACTGTAACGAGTGAGATGCTTTTTGTTCATTCATTAGGTACCTACAAGTAGATTCATGGTTTTTTTGTCCTGGTTTTGCTATTTCTCACATAGATTTTTTCCACAAAAGTTTTAATAAAATAGAGTATTATTGCAAACCTTAAAACTACAACTATTACAAATATGTTCCATGTTTGGATTGGGTTTTATTATTTGTTCAACAATTTTACGTTATATTAATATTTTTTTTTTTCGGTAATAATAAATGAAATGGAATTAAATACTAAAACTGTTACTCTTTTAATCTTGGGTGTGTTCTTACATATACTGCATTTAAACTCATTTCTGGTTCTTTTTATTTTATTTGAATACTGTTGTCCAATATAGCGGCTACCAAACTTTTTAAAAATCACAATTGAAATTCACACAAATGAAATGAAATACTCTTCATTCCAGAACATACTACTTTGCACTGTTTTTTCTTCTTTTCCAATATTCAACCGATCTAAGGATTATTGAGCCGTAAATCATTTTTTATACCACAAAGTTTTTTATCCCAACGAGGGTCCCACAAAACTTTTTCAGCTCAAGAAGTGTTCTGTGGCAAAAAATGTTTGGAAACTGCTGCTTTAGAGTAACAAATAAAATTAAAAAAAAAAACAAATAACTAATCTAATATATAAAAAACAAATCATAATAAAGTAATTTTTAGGTCTTTAAACAGAAAAAATTAAATTTGTGATATTAAAAACTTAGAAAAATGAAATTTACAGAGTGATACTAATTAAAAGTATAAATGTTCACAGAATCAATGCAACAGTTTTTATAAAGTTTGTAAGTAAATATGGAATATATACTGGAATTGGTTGGCTAAAACCATTTTTAGAATAAGTGGGATTTGAAGGTGAGAAAAGTACTGGAGTGGAAGATGAAAGTAAGATTCGAATTCCATATGGAAGAGTATTTAGTAAGGATCTGTCAAATGCTGCAGTTTAGTGGGCAATTATGTATAAGACTAAATATTGATAACGGATATTGCGGGAATCAACAGAGGATTTGAATTTAAGGTCTCAGACATATGATAGGAAGCAATAGGATAACTTGTTACAGGAAAGATGTGAGGAAATACTTTAGACAGTACGAAAGGCAAAGCCTCTTCAACTCCTCATAAAAAATCATACAAGCCAATTCATTAACCGTTTCAGTTTTCCCTCGACATTCCCAGTGATACCTCCAAATACCATACAATAGTAGTCAAAGTGGGAGAATAGTAAGGAAGTATGTAGTAGTCTATGGATTTCAAATGAAAACTGGTGATGAAGGTGATTTAATTGCTTTAATGTAGAAAAAGTATGATTGGAGATATCGGAGACATGGTTTTTCCAGAAAGAGTTTGGCCAAAGATGATTGCAAGGTTTTGACAGTTGAATACAAGTTGATAGAGCTATTATTTAGGATCAGGGTTGGAATAGGAGAAACAATTTTAAGAAGGTAGTTGGAACCTATTACAATTGCCTTTGTTTTCTCCTCATTAAACTTCAGTTTGTTAGTACCTACCCAGTGACTAATAAAGTTCAAGTCTCCTTGGGTTTTTTTTATGGCTGATCGGTCAGAAGGCGGGAAGAACATGTATATCTGGAAATTGTCAGCATAAACATGGTATTCAGATTGATAGATAAGTAGGGAACTTGTAATCTTTACTAATTTTATTGATTCCACAGCAGTAAATGCATTCCTCCACTAAGATAAACTGGACCGATTGGAAAAAGGCCAACCATCACTGATGATACTTTTTTTACTGAAAATCAGGATAATACTAACTGTACCCAAGGTCTAAAAATGACTCAATAACCCTGGTTTTAAAGATAGGCTTTCAAAGAACTACAAGAGTTAATGCACCATTGAATACAAACCATTCAGAACTGGGAGTAACCAAAGAAGAATGTCTCAGGTGAACAGCCACCTCCAGCCTATCATGAATAGAAGGCACATTATATTCCTTGACATTGTTCCCTACAAAGTCCAAAGAGTAGAGTCCTTTATTTATCTGGGATTTAAAAAGAACTCCCAGAATAACAGCTTGTAAAAAATCAAGAGGAAATTAATGATGCCAATAGATTTTTCAACAGCTTGGTAAAGGTCATTATTTTGCCCAAGTACTTACCTATGGGTCAAAAGCCTGAAGAAAAAAAAAAAGACTACTGATATTTGTAAGGCAAGTTCTAAGGAAAATCTTCAGAACTATAAGATAAGGAGCCTGGAGGAAAAGAAAAAACTGGAAACTATACAAGAACTTATGAAAGTTATATGCATTTTATTGATATTAACCACTCCACATTGACAAAGTATTTTGTCTAGTTGTTTTTTCTAATTTATAACAGGATCTCATTTTTTAATGCAACAGGAATCAAATTGAAATTAATAAAATATGATAAATATTATAATTATTTTAGATAAAGAATTAATAATATTACCTCCCCACAATATGGACAGGTGCCAGAAATATGATCACTTAGCTCTGCACAAGAGACAACCATCTGTAACCACTGAAAGCAAAATACAACATAAACAAATTGCTACTCAATTAGTATTGAAAAAAAATCAAGAAAACTTTGTAGTTTAACTTCAAATTAATATGTAAGATTTTAAACCATATGATCCACTACAGGGATTGGTAATAGGCCAGAATATATACAAATTCATTGGGTAGATTCATAATCATATTTCAATAACTTGAAAATTTTGACAGCAAATACTAACACCTCAAATAGATGAAATCAGTATAAACTTTAAAACTTGTAATGAGCATAGGTAAGCAAATATTTTTTCATAAATTCTGATTTAGCACCCACAAATATTTTAAATGCAACCCCATAAAAATCAATTAAATGACCCAAATCTCAATATAATCTAAAATAGATGTAAAAGTAATTCAGTGCAAGGTTAAATAAAAATATGAAAGCAAAGCATTAATTAGTACCAAAAAACCTATTTTAAAAAAACATAAAAAATGAGCCCTCCACAGAAGTGGATCCAGACCTTGCAGGGACCCCCTTTTGGTTAGGACAGTTGCTGGAGTGTTCCCAACAGGACGGGTCCCAGTAGTCTCCTAAACCTATAAATCTGTATGTAATCTGTAAGTAATTTATTTAATGTTTCACAGCTGTGGGGTCCTCAGAGCATAGGATCCTAGGATATATAACACTGGTTAATTTTTAAAGAAGGTTGTGCAAAGACCAAATTAATCATGCAATATTGGGCTGTTGTACAAATTTAAAAAGAAACAATATATTTATGAAAGTAAAACATACCCCAGAACATTTAATTATGGAAAGTGCCAAATATACCTCAAAGAGAATTTCATTCACATCATTTCGAAAAATAATCACAATGAAGATAATTCTATTTCTCCTGATATATTATCTAAAAAAAACTTGGAAAAAACTTAGCATTGGTTTAGAAACAGTTTTATTTTATTTTTTTATTAAAAGAACAATAGCCACTACTTGAGCAAAGGGGTAACACCAAAGCCTTTAATGTAAATTAAAAAAAAAATGTAATTGCATTTCATTTTAACAATTTACTTTATTAAATAAACATAATAGTTACAAACTATGGTTCAAAAATAAAATTCAAGAGCAATAACTGAGCTAAGCTAAATACTTTTAGGCACCTGGACTAAACAAGAATGATGATACCATGATGAACATTGAGGATTATTACACCATTTAGAAGGCGGTTCTTCATTTTCAATTGTACTCATAAAACAAATATAGCATTCATTTTCATTATCTATGGCTTTACAAGTTGATTCTTTGACAGGTAACTTATCTATTTCAAATAAGCGAGTAAGATTTTCTGCAACATCAAGTTCTTCCTTCCATCCAAACACCTTAAAGATAATTATTAAAATAAAACAATTGTTTTCCAATAAATATATAGTAAAAAGTAAACTAAAGTTTATTGAGTACACAGTACACTACAATCTCATTTTAATCTTTACTTAAAAGTGAAGCCTTACTTGAGTGACCAATGAAAATTATATGTTAAGTTACAGATCAAACTGAGATGCCTATGATACAAGTGTTTATTTGAACTTGCTGGCCAACAATTAGAGTAGCTCCCAGGCTTGCAGGAGGGTGTGACATAGGTTTAAATGCCCCTTTCACATATTTTTTGGTTAACTAAATACCACAAACAGTCATGGATCCTACTGAAGTAAAACACTCATTATATGAAGATAAACTAGGCCCCCTGTTCGGGTCTCCAGGTGGAGACTGCTTCAAGGGATTCATTGATGAAGATATTTAATACAAATTCTATGATAAATTGGGGGAGGTGTATGATAAATTACTGTGAAACTGGATGACAATAATTTTAGGAGATGTGAAGGCAAAGGTTGGAAGTGAAGAGGTTTACCTATCCATATTACCAACGGTCAGTAAAGAAAGTTTGCATGAATATAGTAACAACAGTGGAATATGACTAATAAACTGTGCCATTTCGAAAAAAAGCTAATAATCAATAGTACTATGTTTAATTATAAGGATATTAACAAATATACTTTGGACATCACAGAATTCACAAACTCGAAATCAAATTGATGGCAAAATAGTATAATTAATGTGAGATCTTATCGCAATCCAGAGTGTGGGATAGATCACGAACTAGTAATCGCAAAAATTCGAAAAAAAAATTAATACAAAAAGGAAAGATGAAAACAGTCTTTGTTCCGAAACTTTTCGTCTGGACAAATTAAAAATTCCTTCAATTAGATGTGTTAAAGAAAATAATTCAAAATTTAACCCTTATTCTCCAGGGACCAATGTCACTAGACAAGCATGTCAAATTAAATTTATTAATTATTAAAATAAATAATATTTAATTGAGGAGGAGGGTTGTAGTAATATGTATATACTTATGTACAAATTAAATTCACAAAAAATACCTCAATGTTTCTTATATACTTTTTTTTCCCTTCTGCAACTGCCTTCATAGAACCAAGGAACTTCACATCAGGGTACGATGTTAAATCAAGTGGATTAAATGTTAAAACTATTGATAGGTATTCATCTGCAAAATATGAAGATTGGCCATTTATCACATTAGCTAATTACATTTTAAAAATTACAGTTCCATTGACGGGATTATTGATCCAAATCATAAGGCTCAATACATATTTAAAATAATTTGAATTAATTAATTCCAAATATTAATATAATCACAATTTTAAAAGAACATTCAATATATGTATTAATAAAAACTTTGTACGAATTTTTTATTTAAACATAATGGTTGTTGAAGTAACGTTCTGGCTCATTTGCCACTTTCAAACTATTCACTAAATAAGTTTTCATTACAACCTCAAAAATTAAACACCCTTCAAACAATTAAAAAATGTATTTATTAAACATTTAAAATTATTTTTTTCTAGTTTCACTTTTTAAACCATTTAGTTCAGTCTGTTTTGTTAATGAAAACAGACTTTTTCAAAAGTTCATAAGATAAAGAAAATAATGAGTACAAATATCATTTAAAACTTATGATGTTAATATGTAATTCACAATCAACTTTTAAAACTTACCAACTGGGCCTAATTTTTATAATGACATTTTCCATTATGTGTTTAATATGGTATTCAATTTCAACATAGAATTTCAATTGAATTCAATTTCAACATAGAATTTCAATCCAACAATGAAATAGAAGATATTTAACAAATTGTAAGTAGTTACTTTGGAAAAGCAATTTTCATATTTGCATTCGCATATGAAAGATGTCATCCAAGCCTTTGTAACAAGGACTATGAATGTTTCCGACACAAAAGGAGAGATAGATGCATTCATATTTTTCCTGAGAATATGCATCATGAAGGAGTCTGACCAAGAGTTGGAGTTATATTTCTAATTTGTCTTTGTTCTCTGAGGAATAGATCCGGAAGGAAACTAATTCTTAATGTATACTGCTTTTACTCCAATCTCTAACAAAGTGATGTCTGGCATGGACATATTGGTGAAACACACTCAATCATAAAGAGTTACATCATCTAAATGTAAAAACATTTTGGCTGTAACATATTTGTTTTTTCTAATGGTCATCCACTTCATTCTGCAGAAAAATAGGAAAAGTTTAGAACTTATGCATTTATCTAGGTTGCAATGTTCCTCAGATATAATATTATTGAGGAATCAATGAGATTTCTGGTGCCAAAGGTTAAATTTCTTGGTAATGATGGTAATAAAAATTGCCTTATTTCTTTGCTTTACAATCAACCAATGTAAGACAAAATGAGGAAGATGTAGATATTTTGATCATATTTAACGCATAAAGATGGGTTTGAAGTAGTTGGATGTTATGCATGACTGTATACCATCTCGCTACTGATAACATAATTTACAATCTTTATAATTAACTGCGTAAAAATAAACATTTTTATAAAACTCATTGCATTTTATTTATTAACACTCACAATCAAATACATTTTCATTCATATATGAAGAAATATTTTACATAACTGTTAAAATTTCAGGATTAAAGGATGAGTTGACTGGGACAAATTTCGTAATGATTTGGAAAACAAAAAAACTCCATTTAAAACTAAACATGACATTGACGAAGCAATAAAAAACTTCACAGACTCTATAAGAATTTGCATATACGACAACACGACGACCAGTAAAATTAATAATACCGTACATACTTGCCACAGCACATTCGCATCTTATTAAAGGAAAAACACAGAGCAAGAGCGAAGTGGCACAGGACTAGATACCCAACAGATAAAACATATTATATTACATTGACAAACAAACTCAAAACAGAACTTAAAAAATTAAAAGTACAAAATTTAACTAACTTAACTCAAAACCTCACGACTACTGACAAATCTTTATGGACGGCCAATAAGAAGCTTCTTAACTTCAAAAATTTTAATCACCCTCTTCTTACTGAATCACAAACATGGACAAAATCGGACGAAGAAAAATCTCAAATATTCGATCAGCATCTTTCTAAAACCTTTGAGCCACATCCTGACATCCTTAATTCAACCAACCTTGAACACATAGAAGAAGTATTGAATACTCCACTCCAAATTACCCTGCCACCTAAAGCATTTCATCCATCAGAGATATTCAACATCGTCCAGAATTTACCAACCCGCAAAGCTCCTGGTTATGACCTAATTACATCCCATGTTCTAAAACATCTTCCTCGAAAATCTGTTATATTCCTCACCTACATCTACAATACTGTCCTCAGATCCACATACTTTCCTGACCCATGGAAATTATCCATAATCAAAATGATTCCCAAACCTCGAAAGCTGCCAGAACACCCATCCTTTTACCGTCATATCTCTCTGTTACCTATCATGGGCAAAATGCTTGAGAAACTCATCTTAAAACGCCTGTACCCTATCCTTGATTCCAACCACATAATCCCAGATCACCAGTTTAGATTCCGAACATCCCACTCCACTATCCAGCAATGCCATCGTGTGGTTGATGTTGTCTCATCTTCATTGGAGCACGGAATGTACTGCTTGGGAGTCTTTCTTGATGTAGAACAGGCTTTTGATCGAGTCTGGCACCCAGGACTGCTATACAAGATCCATAAATTTCTACCCCCTACATACTTCCTCATTATCCGTTCTTATCTCACCGACAGATTATTTCAAATAAATCACAACAGTGCTTATTCATCCCTATTCCATCAGTCTACTGGTGTATCTCAGGGTAGATCCTTGGTCCTATCCTTTATACAGTTTTCACAGCTGACATCCCAACCCATCCTAACACTATCCTCACCATGTATGCCGATGACACATGTCTATTGTCAGTGAACAATGATCCTTACATTGTATCCCAAACCCTCCAATCCCACATCACCACCCTTAAAGAATGGTGCCAAAACTGGAGGATTAAAATTAATTCCAATAAATGATGAAGAGAGATGCTCTACTATAAGTTAAAACAGAAAAGTCACAATTAGGTTACCAGAAATATACGCCTTCTTAACTGAAGAAGGAATTGCTTAAATGATGGGGTTTCAATTAATGCATGAACATTTAATGACACATGGTTAAGAAAATATAATAAAAGTAAATAGTAAGTACAAACCCTTTTTAGAAGATTGCAATAATTAAACCTATTATACCAAAAAATAAGAATTAAAACATTTGACCAAGATATTTCTTAAAACTAATGTTCAGTAATATTTGTGTTAAATAAATGGATAAGGATTAAATTTTATATTCTGTACTTATTAAAATTCGTCGATAAACATCCCTCTTCTGTGGTTTTGAAGGCTCAACCACCCAAGATTTTTCGTCTAATTTTTTACACATTCTCCAAAAAGGAAGAAGAGAATCAACGCTTTGTTTGAATAAATCATATAATTGACCAATGGTGTTCACCTAAAAATACAATACAAATAATTTAAAACTCTGAAGAAGATTATGCTCTCTCCACAGCAATAATTCAGTCTTTCCAAAAGTAATATAGGTTAAGTGCACCAGTAGTAGACATCTTTAAGACAGGATCTTTAGTCAATGTCTTTTACAGCAATAAATACAAACGAATATTTTTTTATTACTCACATCAATTAATTGGTTAGCAACTGAAATAACAAGGAATTTGAAAAAAAAAATTAGAGCATTAAACTTTTAAAACAAAAAATCACAAACTGTTATTACTCCCAAAAGTAGACACTAAAATCACAATAGTAGACTCAAGAAGTTAATTATTTATTTCTTATCCTAACTAGAGGGGACAGCAATAGCAGCGTGGTAACGCGCCAGTTTACCAATCCACAGGTTGTCGTATCAAATCCCGGTCCCACCCAGGCTTTTTTCAAGCACAAAATAATGCAAAATTCACTGACAACCTCCCCCCAGGCATTTGTGAAGCCCGTTAGCCAATGGGTGGCACTCACAAAAAATAGGCGTGGGAGTGACGAACCCACCCTGCGAAAAAACCATGTCAAGAAACGTGCAATGTATTTCCTAATACTGGGAATATTACCTCCTAGTATTGGTAAATACATCGTGCAAGGACTTAGGGCCTCCATGGTCTGTTGTGGCCATAAAATAATAATAATATCCTAACAAGCAACTACTCAAAGAAAATCAGTTTGTTTAATGAAATAATTGTCATTAATCTGATTTAAGCTAATTATAAAGTCCCAGAAATAGGAATCAGACCAATTAAATTACTTATGAATCAAATTATATTGTCAGATGAACATTTTGTAACTTCAGTCTTGGCTAACATATACAAATTGTTTCAGAAATTTAATAAAAGTAGTAGGTACTTACTACCTTACTACCTAATTATCATCCCCTTACTAATGGCTAGGCATTCAACATATTTAAACAGATAGAAATAAATTAGTCATCTAACAATAAAGAACTTGAGATCTGGATTTTTTGTTTATTTACCAAACATTAAAAATGTTGACAGTTTGGAAATGGTTTGTTCTTCCTTTATTGCAAACATAAGCCTTTTATCAAACTCCATAACAATCTTATGTTGTTTTACCTTATCTCACTACTAACTTCCAATATTAGACAAGCACATTTTTTTATTTTATTTTTTTCTATGATAGAAGCAATTAGGAAATCTCTTTCCCGTGGACGTAGACAAGATTACACCGAGGGCAGAGTAGACCTCAAACCATTACACACATATACACATACATACACACACACACACATATATATATATATATATACATATATA
>NW_027109220.1:558212-566689 GCF_000696795.3 Halyomorpha halys | reverse complement strand
AAGCCCAAAAAGGATCTCAAGTTATAATAGAAAGAATGGAATCTAAAAAGGGTTCTTTTTTATTCATCTCCCCCATTATTTTTAGAGATAAGTAGAAGAATCGACATATATCCATCTTGTCCCTTCAATTTGTGGTTATGATCTTGTGATCCGTTAATATGTCAGCTCAACAACGTTATCTTTCTAATTATGAATTCCAGAAAGAAATAATCTATCAAATAAGTTCACTATTATCTTTATTTTTTTCTCCTAGGATCCCAAAAATCTAGGGGGGAACCGCGGCTCCCCCTTACTTCTCTCCACCTACACCCATGCTCTTTTCTCTGGGAACCTGAATCTAGAAACATAGTATCTATCTCTCAGGTGATAATGATTGTTTGTCTGATGTAAGAGATTCATCTAATAGTTCTATGATACATTAAAGTATCCTCCTGGCTAAATACAGGAGGCATATGGTTCAAAGTATTTTAAGTAAGATAAGGTATTCTGTGCAATCTCTCTTAATATTAGGATATAGTAGTAAAAGGAGAGGTCTAATGTTACTGGGTTGGATCTGACTCACTGAAAATAGAGTCAGATCCAACAGTAAACACTGCTATTAACGATGGATCTGGCTCTAATATGGCACAGATCAAACTTCTGGCATCCTTTTTGTCACTAAATTGGTTGATTTAAGCTAAAAACGGCAGATAAATTAAAATTGTAGCAGCAGAACCTAGTGTTACTACAAGGAAATTATACAAATTTATCACCAGAAGTAAACACCCCTACTAATTATTAATTATTCTATTAAAAATGATAATTAAAATCTTATTTCATATCAAATGAATCTCCCCAATTAAATAATCATCAACAAATATTAAAATATTGTGAAATAATAAGGTCAAGGATGACAAAATCTGTTAACCTCCTAAACATAAACAAGTTTCACTGGATTAATGACCTAAGGACACAGAACCTAACAAACTACCTTAAACAAAGCATAATGTTAGTAACCACCACAAGAGATTTTTTGGGGAATCTTCCTCAGATCATACTCCTACTTTTAGTACCAGTAATAAATTTCGGCTTCACTTCACACCCTTATTTTTTGAAATCTAAAATCTCCACATCTACTGATGATTCATTGCCTGTTACTGATGCACTTACCCTAAAATGATATTTTTGATTATAAATCATGAGATTATTTCATATATTAAGTGAGCTAAATGAGAAGCTAGAATTAATCAAGTATTACAAAACCAAATGCCACATGTACATCTAGAGGAAATTATCGTTCAACCTCTTCTTGCATCATAAAACAAAAATAAAAATGATGAAAAAATAGTTATATAATAGTAGATATGAGAATGCAGCCAATTTAATTAAATTATATGTAATCATATTTTAATGATAAAAGCATCATTCTACAACAAAAATAATATTTTTGTTCATAAGAGATATTAAGTGTATCTGACAATCAATAATAACACAAAATGTGTAACTCAGTCAATTATGAATCCATAAATATTGAATATAAACATTAAATTTTAAGAAGATGGTCTGGGTAAAGGTCAATAAAGGTACAAAAATAGCATAAAAACTATTCATTAGCAATCAGTATTTCACCCTACTTTGCAGGGCTTCATCAGGACTGAATCCAGGTGGTTGGCCAATGCATAAAATCCATCCTGTAGAGCATATATCTACAAATAACAGTCCATTGATACTAATTAAGATGAAATTTATAAGAAAAATTTATTTCCCACAATGTATCCACAATCATTCAAAATATAGTACCTGTAGCGAGAGGGAGGAAGCAGTTTAGCCACAACTCACCAGAGCGCTGCACCTCGAGCCTCACCGAATCTCTCAAATTTACATATTACTTTATTTTGTAAAAACACATTGTTATTTTTATATATTAATAATTTCTGTACATAACACATAGCAATATCTATACAATGAATAATAAATGATACCAAAACAATGCACGAACCTATCTCAAGCAGACATGTGCCGACCGCTTCTCGGTCACAGTCGCATGGACTAGGCCTATAAATAAAGGGGCTCTAAATCCCCAATTTTATTTTTGATCCACAGCCTTACCCAGGCCTAGTCATAGCACTGGGTGGCGTATGTACACTCTACTTGAAATAGAGAAGTTCATTGCCAATCGATTCTCACAAGAGTAGTTTTTCTGTACGCATACCCAAGATTTTGGTCGATCTCCTCTCCTTCTCTCCAACAATCCTAGTCCGTCCACTTCATCTCAGCAACTAAGATTGTGACCTACTCCTTAGCGATTACACTGGTCCGTCCGCTTCATCTCGGCAACCAGTGTAGTTGATCCCGTCTCTCCCCAGCTCTAAACCGTCCACTTCATCTCAGCAACTAGAGCTGCACCTAGCCTTATCAGCTTACTGGTTCGTCCGCTTCATCTCGGCAACTAGTAAGCTGGCTCATATCTTGAAAGTTCTAGTCCATCCGCTTCATCTCGGCAACTAGAACTGTTACTCTACTTCAGACTCTCTCTTACCTAGACCTCCTCTACCTGCGTCAGTGCCCAGGGCTCATCCTCTGGCACGGCCATTCCTAACTTACTATTGAATACGCCTTGTCGAGAGCCTTCTGTAAACTGGATATGAGGCTAGAGAACCGCCTAAGACCAGACAACTCCGACAGTATGTTGTAGGCTAATCAGATGACAGGTCAGTTTCAGTTAGAAGATTAAATCTATTGCTTACATTAATAGGTGTAATTTCCTGGTGATATTTTCCCATTTTTTTAACTGGTGATAGGAAATGAGTTAACCCGGTGGCTTTGTGGATTCTTCTCTTCAAACTTGATTCCTCCGCATGTTAGTCTACATCTATTTTATTGAAATATAAATTATGGAAATATTTTTGGGGTCTCGAATAAACCAGGTGATTCACTTAATTCATTAGCTGATTGCATTAATTAACATTAAAAAAAAAAAATAAAGAAATAGTAGAAGAATATTATAGAAAATAAAAGGTTGGATTTAGAACCTTAAAGTTAAAAAAAAAAAATTGATGCTAAGGAATGCTTATGGTGGTATGAAGAATAAAGCCACTTCAATTCTTCATAAAATTGGGAAAGAAATACATCCTCCAGGATCCCAAAGATGAACTAAACAAAGCAATTAATTACCTCATGGTTATTATTATAATAACCAAATTAATTAACATGTCATATTATATAGTAATTATAATCAATAGTAACTATATTACAATAATAAATATACAATAATATTATAATGTTCGATGATACAAATATAAACATATACACACCTTTGATAAAGATCCAACAACTTCTAATGGTAAATCAACTTCTAAAATATTAATATTTCCTTTAGGGTACTCTGATGTTACATTAAAGAACAAGAAATGTTCATTTCCATCAATATCATTATATTTCAATTTGATAGTTTTAAGGCTTTCTTTGATTTCAATAACGTTCTCTTTAGGTAAAGATTTTTCCAGTTCCATTAAAATAGCGTGACTAAGTTTTACCGTATTTCCATTCCATAATTCCATGGGTGATGCTTCTGTTGCTAACTTGCTTTTCACAATATGAATGATACAATACACTAAACTCAATAACGTTTTACATTTTTTTAACTGAAAAAAACAAAACATAATAACCACTAAACATACAGTTATAATACAGAAATAATACAAAAATAATACAAAATATAGATATGTTTTTTGTTTCTTTCTATATTTCTTGTAATTCCAAAGGTACTTTGGAATAACAAGACCAAAAGTTCTTTATCTACTATATTATATTCTAAATATAATGTAGTAAGAACATAACTATAAAGCACCTTTAGAATAATAACGTATTTAATGATAGATGGGTTTTAGAGTCTTAGAGGGAAAAAAAAAAATGAATGAATCCAAATTAAATTAAAAGATAATAAAAAAAACAGTAAAATTAAAAAAATAAACAATTTTTCATTTCATTCAAATATATACACTAATAAAGGGGCTAGGGTGGGAAAATGCATGCAATAGGTATTCAAAGTTTTTCATAGTTGAGTATAATGATTAAGAGGATGGATGATTTCCCAAAATAGGCAGTTTAAAAAATAACCATCAGGAGGTTTGACCTAAGGACTGCTTCAGGTAAAAAAAATGTAAGTCTCTGTGCACCTGCTGACAATAGACAACCATCCAGGATCTAGGATGTGGATAGCCTGCTGCTACTGCAAGGAAATCATGGTATGTAATAAAATGGCCACAAATTTGTTACATTCCAGGGCTTATAAGCCATACAGTTCTTGATAGTTTGTATAATTCAGGTCTCTTCTTTCTTCATGAAAGCGGTGACAGGAGAAGAAAACGTGTTCTGCACTCTCTTCTGTTTCTGGGCACAATGGACATTCTCCAGTCTCATCGAGCTTATACCTATACTGGTAGGCTCGAAAGCAACCATGCCCTGTGATAAACTGGGTAATATAATAATCTACCTCCCCGTGGTTCCTATTCACCCAGGCCTCGATGTTGGGCACCAGCCTGTGCGTCCATCTTCCACTGAATGCCATTTTCCAGCGACGTTGCCATTTTCTTATAGTCTCCTTTCTTAATTTGTCTCTTGGAATATAGTCAGCACTATTATAAGAGCGGCTCCTCTCATCTGCGATCAGCTCAATCGGTGGCATCCTGGCCACCACGCAAGCAGCTTCGTATGAGACTGTACGAAACGCGCTGATCACTCTTAGTGCACACCTACGATACACTGACAAAATCGGTCTTCTGTAGGCCTCAGTACCCAACACATCCTTCCATATCGCAGCTGCATAGAGCAGAATGGATGGAACCACATAGGATATCAACAACCTACGGCTGTTCCGCCTATGTTGGGCATTAAACGTGACAGTCCGGTGGTTACTCTAGCCGCTTTTATCACTCACCCACTGGATATACTCTCTGAACTGGAGTCTATCATCGATTCTTACCCCGAGGTAAGTCAAAGAAGGCTTGGACTGGATCTCTTGCCTACCCACTCTCAAGGTTATGGCTTCCCTCACTTTCCTGCTACTGACGAGAAGGCAGTCTTACTGTCTGCTAGTTGCAGCCCTACAGATTCTAGCCAATCTCGAACCGAAGCGACACAATGGTTGGCCTTTAGAATGAGCTCTTCTTTATACTTTGCTTTGACGACCACCGCAATATCATCAGCAAAGCGCACTATTTCGGAACCCTCTGGTAGACTAAGCCTAAGGACTCCGTCGTACATCGCATCTGTGTGTGTGTGTGTGTGTGTGTGTGTGTGTGTGTGTGTGGCAGAAGAGATTGAGCACTTTCAACAGAAACCTGGGAAACAAATATATCTCTTGGGATCCTTAAGATAAATAATACCAACCAATTGAACTAAGAAGTCTGGTCTTCAGATCCTCAGTGAGACCTTTATAAACAGTAGAATCATGGTATAGAAAATTAAGAAGGTAACTTTTTCATATGAAAAAGGAGATATAGACACTTTAAAATGGTTAAAGTGTCATAAGAAATGCCTCCTTGATGCATTATTTTATCAACTATTGAATAATAATTATCCAGTTGAATATTTCTAATAGTTCAAAAATAGAACAGCAGAGACTTGAAGAAACATTTTTGAAACTGGGAGATAACAATCACTATTTCATTGCTAAGCTATATCTGAAGCTCTTCTCATAATCAGCAAAAAATCCAACTGTGCTTACAGTTTATGCCAATTATGGGAAAATGCGACAATTTGTTGAGTCAAGTCAACAATAAATGTTGGTAAAAAATTTGTTTATTTGATAACGTAATTGATTGCTGTACCAAGATCATTTTTGGGGGCTTCTTCTACATGTGTTTCATGAGGAAGAATATGGCCTTTTAAATATTGATTAATGAGCCCCATTACAATTTTAGTTTTATTATTTTCCAGAACCGTTTGTATCATAAATGTGAACTATATGATGATGAGAGTTATGGATATGACTGACATTTGGGTTTTAAGTTTGACAAGTGCAAGAAATGAAAGAAAATAGGAAAGACATGGAGACGGTGGAGCAGACTGATGTGGTAGAACAGGAGATGAAGATAGTGGTAGAATGGGCCGAAAATATAGAGAAGCTTCATAAGAGAAAGGTTGAGAAGTTGGCAACAAAGGTGATAAAGAGAGAGATAGTTTTTGGGGGGGGGGGAAAGGAAGGGTCCTTATAGAAAGCAGATTTGAGTTAAGTTTAGGGAGAAGAGTTAAATATTAACAATATTGATATCGTAATTGAGATAATCCAAGTCTTTAAAAATCATTTGGATATATAAAGACATTAGTATATTTGTAAGAAAAAATTTCCATGGTTAAAATTGTCTAATAATAAAAATATAAGAATCTGTAAAATGTACAGTTTTCTTTAAGATCCCTGAGCTAAATAAAGTTCTATATATTAACATCTTCTAGTCTTACAACTATAGAACACTTTACTCATTATTTATTATAACTCATAAATCCTACATACATTACCAAACCACTTACATCAACACTTCCACATAATTTTTAAGGACATTTAATGATTTTATTACCACTACAATAATTAAGCATCTTACAAACAATTGCTGATTTTTGCTGGGAAAAAACACAAAAGGAATCCATTAGAACTTGGGAAAATTTAGGAACTATCAGCATCAAGAGAGAATAAAAAAAAACTTTGTTTTTTCTTCACTTCATATTATTAGTTTATCTGTTTATTAATTTATTCTCAAACTAATCCTGCAAAAAGGGACTATAGGAATGAATGAATAAAATGAAAACTTTTATTCCGGGAATTATACTCTAAAAAATAACTAAGTTTTTAGTTATTAGTAGTTATCACTTACAATCAAATAATAGGTATTTGTTTGAGCTCAAATGGGTACATTAATGTGATAAATGGAAGATAGAAAAAGGTAAAAAAATTAGTTATGTTTAAAGAACATTATAGAGGAGTTCCAAAATGAGGTAGCACAAATTTTTCTCTTTACCATAAATATTTGCTTTGATATTTGCTACTTCTATTGGAGAGAATATAAAAGTTAGTAGGCTGTGATCTGGTATTCAAGGAGTTGATAGAAGAAAGCAGAGTGACAAAATTAAGAAGCCTTTTTGGTTTTAAGGAATAGAAAAGATAGACAACTAAGAAATAATTCCCTTGGAAAACAGGATACCACCTCAACTTGGCACATCAGCAGGATCGTCTGGAACCCTCAAAGATGAACATTTCATAAACCACTTTAATTTCATCTAATGTCTACCAGACAGGGCACAGAAGGTAGCCATAATCAAAGTGGGGGAAAATAAGGGAGGAGACTAGGAGTTAATGGAGACTTAGAATCACGAAATTTCATGAACTATTTAAGATAGCAATGGTTTTGGGATAATTTAGAAAACATAGTTATTTCAAGACATTTGTTGATAAAAAATTACTCCAAGGTTTCTAACATAGATGTGAGAGCGAATAGGTAGGGTATTGAGGTAGAGTAAGGGAATTAAGAAGGGGCCTGGAACTAATGAGGATGGCCATTGTTTTCTCTACAATCAGCCTCAACTCATGAGCCACAGTCCATGCATTTATACTATTGATATCCTTTTGCAACTTTTTGATCGACTCAAGCAGAATCAGTAGAATGGGAGGATTGGTAAATTTGGAGGAAATCAAATGATAATGTGAAGGATGACTGGAATCAGGAATATCATTAATATAGATAGAAAAAATTGTTGGTGAGAGTTAGGACCTCGGAGGAACACCTCATGTTAGTAGGAGAGAAGGATGTTTATAAAAATAACTGTGTCTGAACAAAAAGGAAAGGATAGAAACCACTATTTGATAGGAAAAGGTTTTGGAGTTCGGAATAGAGGACACTATGATCAAAAATTTAAAAAAAATTAAAACTAATATAATGATTTTCTATTTAAATCTTTGATAATTTTTAACAGAGCAGTCAGCGAGCAATATTAGGATTGAAAACAGATTGGACAGCTTTTAGATTAAAGAAGTTACTAAGTTGTGAACAGAGTAGTTTTTGAAAGAATGGAGATAAATCTAAAGTGAATTATTTCTTGTAATGCTTCTAACATTAAAATAGTACTCTATATTGATGAACGTTCCCTTATCAATCCTTTCCAATCTGGCTTTCGATCTGGCTACTCAACGCAATCAGCTCTCCTTAAAATAACCCATGACCTCTAAAACTCCATTGAACACCAAAACCTCACTATCCTCATCCTTCTAGATTTTTCCAAAGCGTTTGACACTGTTGATCGTAACATCCTCTTTACTAAATTGCGTAATCTTCCTCTATTCAATAGTCCCCTGTGCTGGTTCAAACCCTTTCTCTCAAATCAGTCCCACTATGTAGTCGTCCCAGGTGAACTTCCATCTAAAACCCTCCCCCTTTCCTGTGGTGTCCTCAAGGCTCTTCTCTATCTCCTACCCTGTTTGCTATTTACATTAATGCCCTTCTCCT
>NW_027109220.1:556058-557922 GCF_000696795.3 Halyomorpha halys | reverse complement strand
GTTTAAATTACCTCCCCCACCTATTTCCATTTGAAACTCGTAGGCTCCTGGTCACTTCTCTAATATTTCCCCAGTTTGACTATTGCTGTACAGTATATGGGGGCGTCTCTGGGGATCTCGAGGAGAAATTAAAACGTTTGATTAATTGCTGTGTAGGATACATCTTCGGGATCCCAAGGAACGCCTCTGTTTCCCGTTTTTATGCAGAGTTGAAGTGGCTTTATCCTTTCTACCGTCATAAGTATATCCTGGCTTCCTTCACCTTCCAAGTCATCCAAACCCACCTTCCATCATACATCTCCGAGCTCCTTCAATTCAAATACTCTATACGTTCCCGTAATACCCGTTCACGGTCTTCAGATTTATACACAAGGGCCCACCGAATCGATAGATCGTTCATTATCCGAGCCACATCCTTATGGAACTCCATCCCTTCCAACATCCGTCGCTCCAATACCCTCCCTACCTTTAAATCCCGCCTGTTCAATCATTTCCTATCCATTCAGTCCCCAAAATTGTAAATTAATATAATTGTAAATATGTATGTAAACTATTACATCATTCTTAATTATTTTTACATCGTTTTCTTTTCTCTTTTTTATTTATTAATTTTTTTATTTATTGATCAACTGATAAAAGTGAGAAAGTAACCTATAATTATTTTTTTAATAATGACTGTTTATATTTCTTTGTACTTTTTTGTTTAAGTATTTCTGAGGCTCCTTGGCCCTCATCTATTGATTTCTCTGTATTATTCTAAAGGGACTCGTCCCAAAATAAGTAAAGTATTATTATTATTATTATACCAGTTGAGAGCCAATGCCCCCATAATATAAAGTGTAACAACAGTCTCATGGAGACAGGAAAGAGAAGAAGAGATTAAAGTTTTCTAGAGTGGGAAAAAACACTCAACATTTATGTTTAGTTTTATATTTACTCCATGTGTATATCAGAGATCGGTGATTATAGGATAACATAGGATTACTATATATTATATCGTAAATTATTAATTATACTATAAAAATAAATAATATTAAAAAAATAAATAAATGTTTGCTGTCTTAAAATGCAGAATTACAAAAAAAGTAAAGGGCTTTAATATGTTCATGTGTTGGCTACCTGTACAAAACCAAACTGTTTTAAGGGAATAGGGATGCTACAAAAACAAATCTGCAGCTTGCAACACCAGTAACATTTGGCCATTGCAGCCAATCATTATCCATAATAGTAATAATGAAAATATCACCATATCTTACATTGTCGATGTGTGACTGAAGACAAGACTTTATATAAGGACTACATTCAAAACTGGCATCTGTCATCAAAGGGTAAGCAGGCACAAATATTTTAATCTTAAATTGGTTAACCTGTAACATTCATGAATAAAATAAAATTAACAATGAAATAAGTATGCTAGAGTTATCTTTAACCATAGATATAATCAAGAGTAGATTGAGGGTAGCAATCAAGAAAGAAAATACACAATAAACGTAAAATTATTTTGTATACATGCCAATGTTTCAGCATACGTTTTAGGTGCGAAGCAAAACAAAACACAACTATGAAATTATTAAAGTAATAAATAATATATACATATTTCGCAAAAAAAAAAAATTATTTTCTGTGTCAAAATTTGGAGAGAGTGAACAATCTTCATAAATTCTCCAATTTTTCGTGTGGCTTCCTAAGATCATAAAGAATAGTATATAACATAACATCTCAACCTCTATCTCAAATCACATTAATCGCTTAAAGGATAGTACTTTATTAATTTGAATTATTAAATTGGATATTAAGCATTACGATTTGCGAGTCTATCATGAAAGTGGAAGCGTATCAATGGCAACTACATCTCTTTCTTCAC
>NW_027109220.1:545435-555288 GCF_000696795.3 Halyomorpha halys | reverse complement strand
CTTGAGAAAAGTAAATTTTCAATGCCCTGTATAAATCTTCTTGGTTATGTTATATCAAAAAACCCAATACGTCCTGATCCTGATAGATTGAAACCCTTACTTAAATTACCTCTGCCTAACGAAGCTTCTTCCTTGAAACGTGCCCTCGGACTTTTCGCTCATTACTCAAAATGGGTTCTCTGTTTTTCTGAGAAAATTAGTAGCATTACAGGATCTGTCACTTTTCCTTTGGGTCCTGAAGCCGCTCAAGATTTTGCCAGGTTAAAAAAATAAATTGCCAATTCACTGGTTACTACTATATCTGGTAGCTCACCTCTAATTGTTGAAAGTGATGCATCCGATGTTGCTATTGCAGCAACACTAAGTCAGGAAGGGAGACCAGTTGCATTTTTTCCCGTACTTTGTCAAAATCTGAGAGGTCTCAATCTGTCATAGAGAAAGAGGCTGCAGCCATAGTGGAATCACTAAAGAAGTGGAAAGCATACCTTATCGGAAAACATTTTCAGCTCGTTACAGATCAAATGGCTCTTTCTTTTATTTTTAATAAGAAGCATAACAGTAAAATAAAAAATGATAAAATTTTGAGATGGCGTTTAGAATTATCCCCGTTTCAGTTTGATATTGTTTATCACCCAGGGAAAGAAAACCATAAGGCAGATACTCTCTCAAGAATTTGCTGTGCAACATCACCAAACAAACTATTTGAGCTTCACAAGTCATTATGCCACCCAGGAATAACCAGAATGTACCACTGGATTAAAATAAAAAACTTACCATATTCACTAGGGGATGTCAAGAATGTTACATCTGCCTGTCCTACATGTGCTGAAGTCAAGCCAAGGTTCCTGAAAAATCAAGGGACCCTTATTAAAGCAACAGCACTATTCGAACGTTTGAGTGTTGACTTTAAGGGCTCCCTACCCTCTAAAATTAAGAAACACTATATGTTGACAGTCATGGACGAATATTCCCGTTTCCCGTTTGTTTTCCCCTGTCAAGATATTTCATCTAAAACTGTGATATAATGTCTTTGTCAACTGTTCTCTATATTCGGTATGCCGGCATTCATTCATTCAGATAGAGGAATGTCATTCCTATCAGAAGAACTAGTAACCTTTTTACACTCAAACGGGGTGGCTGTTAGTCGAACCACTCCTTACAATCCTCGAGGCAACGGCCAAGTGGAACGTTATAATTTGGCAAACCATAATGTTGGTGATAAAATCTCTTGGTCTTAAATCAGATGATTGGGAAAAAGTGCTTTCTCAAGCACTCCATTCTTTGCGTTCATTACTGTGCACTGCTACTAACTGCACACCTCATGAAAGATTTTTCAACTACCCGCGTCGGACTGCAAACGGAAACTCCATCCCATCATGGTTGATACCAAATGCAACAGTCCTAGTTAAAAGAAACGTGCGAAATAGTAAATATGAGGATATAGTTGAAGAGGCGGAACTCTTGGAAGTAAACCCTCAATATGCTTTCATTAGACGGAAGGATGGCTCTGAGTCAACTGTTTCATTGCGGCAATTGGCACCACGAGGTGATATTCATTTGATCCAGCAGTCCACTACCAATTCATCTTCTATTGATGAACGACCGCAACTTGTGCAGCTGTCTGATGGTAACGAGAACTGTAATCAGGAGGTACATAGCAATGAAAGTTCTGGTGCTGCATCTGAAGAAAGACAAACTACTCTGCCTAGTGTGGAAACTCTGGATGGGCCCTTGATTCAGGACATAGGCCTCACAGTACTATAATACCTTCACCTGATGAACCCTTGCCTCAACACAAGCAAAGGCCTCAGAGGACCATAAGAGTTCCTTCCTATTTAGAAGACTATGTTACTTATTAATTAAAGAGGGGGAAAATGTTATGGTAACACTGTAAGGCTACACTGTAACCTCCCTGCTTTGTCTGTCTATTGTTAATGTTTCATTTGTGTTCTAATGTTTATGTCTACATTTAAATGAATAAAAACCTTTCTAAAGGTTCTAACTCTGTGATTTGATTTATACCTACTCAATTCAAAACAGAAACCATTGTGGGTGGTCAAATTGTCGTTTTGTGGGACTACCACAGGAATAAAAAAAAAAGTCGACCCCCCAGACCGGATTCGAACCGGCACCGCTGCTAACTCCCTCAGTAATAAACGGCGCGAACATAGGTGAAATTAAAAAAGGCAAACATACAATAAAGCGGAGGTTCCACGTAGACATTGACAGTAAGATTGTAGCGCATGCTCCGTTTAAGCGTATCAGATAGTTTATAGTACAAGCAACTATCAAGCAAATCCTGATAGTATGACAGCAAATGTTAGGTTATGCTATTCATAGTGGTTGCGATAAGTTAAAAAAAAATCTTAATTGTTTTACTATGAACTTTCAAGGATAGACTAAGAACATTCACAAATAGAAAATATCAATAGATGAGCGGTAATGAGAAATTTTCTATTTATAAACTTTCGAAAAAGTTATTGATTTAACAGCTGCATTTAATACTCTAAATAATTATGAATTCATTTCAGAAAAGAACGAACCAGGATCTTTTATTATATAGGTTTTTTACCATACAAAGAATATATTTCTTTCACAGAATAAAGGTTAACATTAAAGCTAGTTACAGCAAGTAGTGAGGATAACCGAGTGTTTTGAGACCACTGAAAAGACATTTAGTTGAAACCATGGGCGCAGGCAGGATTTCTAAAAGGGGGGAGCAGACCTCAACCCGTTACACACATACGCACGCACGCACACACATATAACAACATGCCAAGGCACCAGGATTGGACAGAATTCCTAATGTAGCTCTGAAGGTGGCTCTCAGGAAACGGCCAGATTTTTTCAATTCTTTAATTCGTGAAGCCTCAATTCTGGAACCTTGGAAGAGACAGCGCCTCGTACTTTATTTATTCCAAAGAGTAAGGGAAGACTGGGAGGCCCATCAACCTATCGTCCACTTTGCTTATTGGATACTATGGGTAAAGCATTTGAGAAAATCCTCAGGCTACAAGAGTTTACGGAGGGAGTTAATGGCCTCTCGCGGGCTCAATACGGATTTCGTAAAGAGCGATCCACGATAGATGCTTTTGGATTGGTAGTCGAGATGGCACGTACAGCAATTGCAGGAGCGGTGCCAAGAGTTATATAACAATCGTCACACTAGGTGTTAAGAATGCATTTAACACTGCAAGATGGACCTGCATAATAGATGCCCTAAGGACTATGGCAGTGCCAGCATATCTTATGAGAGTTCTCAGAGACTACTTCAAAGATAGAGTTCTGTTTTATCTTTCAAACATTGGCCAAAGGAGATACGAGGTGAATGGTGGTGTCCCACAGGGCTCGGTAATAGGGCCTCTTCAGTGGAACGTCACGTGCGACGCAATATACAAATTGACAATCCCAGAGGGAGCCTCAGTGGTGGGATTTGCAGATGACGTTGCAGTTGTAGTGGCGGTGAAGTACTTGAAAGAAGTTAACCTCATTGCTAACCAGGCTATTGCTACGGTCCGAGGCAGCTGCCTTCGATAGGCCTACAACTTGCAGACCACAAGACCGAGGTTCTAGTAACGAGCAGGAAGCAAACTGAATTCATCACTGTCACGGTGGGAAGGCATGAAATTCGTTCCCAGTGTTGCTTAAAATACCTAGGAGTCATGATCGATGCACGTCTCCACTTTAATGTTCTCACGGAATATATCAGGGCCAGGTCTGCAAATGTGGCATCCTTATGCCAAACGTTGGAGGTCCTAGGGAAAATCGCAGAAGGCTTCTTGCTACAGTTGTCTCCTCGATTATGTTATGTGCAGCTCCCATTTGGAAGGATGCGATGGTTACTAAACCATACATGAGACAGATGGTTTCCGTTTATCGCAGTTTGCTTGAGGACGGTAAGTGCTTTTCGGACTGTTTCCTACGAGGCAGTGTGTGATAACTAGAATGCCGCAGGTGGAACTCCTTGTTGAAGAAAGAAGTAGGCACTATAGACGACGCTCTCACGTTTCCAGAGAAGACCGGAAAATTACCATCGATCAGTGGCAACAGTATAGGGAGGCTGCAGATTCCGGGAGGTGGACTCGCAGGTTAATACCCGATGTGGGCTTGTGGTATGGCCGCCGGCATGGGGAGGTGAATTTTTACGTAACCCAACTGTTGACAGGCCATGGATCCTTTAGAGCATACCAATACCGATTCGAATTGGACAACACCGCAGAATGCCCTGGATGTCAGAATGCTGAGGAAACAGTGGATGTATTTTTTGCTTGGATTCGCTTTGTGGCAGAAAGAAGAGAATTGGAAAGAGTGTTTGGAGGACGAATCACACCAGAAAATGGGGTAAGCACTCAGACCAGAATTCATCTATAGTATTCTCGTTGAGCTTCCTATAATCTATCACTACCCTGAACTTTACGTTAATTTCACCAGGCGCGCTCTTCTTTTTTACCGCCCACAATGGACTATTGTACGGGGATGTACTATCAATAATTATTCCCTGGCGTTTTAAACTTTGAAGCTCTTCCCTGACGTGGTGACATAGCGCCTGCGGGTATCTCCTCTCTTTCACATAAGTGACCTTGTCTTGTTTCAGTGTGATTTCATGTACCGTCTTCCCAGTTGCCCCGAGCATGTCTCCTTCTTTAAAAAAAATATCTTCATACTCCCTCTTAAGCCTCTGCCTCCAGTCCTTGGCCTGATTAATTGCTCCGACCCGTGCGCCCTCACCTTTCTTCTGTCGATGACATTTGTACATTTTACCCGCCAACACAATTCTCCAATTTCCCTTGATATTCTTAACCCAAACACCCACCTTCCCTAGCAGATCACACCCCACAATCACTTTGTATTCCCTCGGCATACTACCTACAATATGTACCGGCAAGTTCTCTCTACTAAATCCCCACCGGGTAAAACTTATCTCTACCTCCCCCTCTACCACACAAGTGCCACCCAGGGTGATTAATTTACATTGACATTTCTGAATCTTGGGTATCCTATCTCCATCACACAGCTTTTGCAAGGCTTCTCGGCACATGATGGAACTGCCGGTGTCCACCAGACACCTCACTCCAGCTATCTCTATTATAGGCAGACCGCCGCTCTTTTCTCTCACATTATAATTGTTGTATTCATTACACTTGCCCTGTTCTATAAAAAAGGAGCTTTCGGAGACATGAAAGAATAAAATGTTTTCCTCAATAAATGGTACCCACTTGGTGTGGCTGGGTGTACCCCAGGAGGGGTTTAGGACCCACAGGGTTGACTCACGGCTCCAGCATAACTGAAAAAAATTATTTTTTGTTGTATTTGTTAACATTTTTCAAACTTTCCCACTTGAATAAGACGACATTAAAAAGCACGTGGATACCGTCGACTATTATTTTAAACACCCTTCAAAAATGACACAGTGTATTCTAACAGAATAAGAAACATATAGCTCTGATTAAAAACACTTACTCCAATCTCCAGTTGACAGATTGAAACGGAACAAACTCATTTTACTGCTTCCTAATTCCTTGTCCGCGCTGCAGCCCAGAGACCAAGGAGTTATACCAATATCTAAAGGGGCCTCTACATGTTGGCCGAGCCATGGCGAACTCAGACATACGCGAGGATGTGGATGGGTGGCTTGGCTTGGTTGGCCTAGGCTCGTTGCCAAGCCGTCGAGAGTCGGTTTTTTGGCCACAGATCAAAGGGGTTCGTGAGAGCGCTCGTGTAGCATCTACACCATTGTTCTTTGTCTAGTTGCAACTAAGAGCTGTTAGGAGGTTAAAGGTGTTTGTTGGTACTTTTTATAATAAGTTTTATATTTAATCTTATTTATTTATATTTAATTTCCTTTCATTTTCTTTTTTTGTAATAAAAATAATACAATCCAAGTGCAATGGCTGAAACCACTAGTACGTCCGCCATGCTTGCCTCTCTGAATAACACTGACATGTGGATGGTCGGCTCTTTGTTTGCCGAGCATTTGTACGAGCCTCCGATCCGTGGCGAGCGGCCAACATGTGGATCCACCTTAAAGTATCCTTCTGAAAAGACTGATGTATATCACAATGGAGTAAAAAAAAAAATAGTGACGATTCGAAATTCAGTATTTATGAAGCTGTTTGGTGTATTTAAGAAAGTAGTATTTAAGTTCAATTGGAACTGAGGGAATAAGAAATGATGGAATAAGCGGTATTTCAAGGCTGGAAGAGTACTGGAACGACGGATGGAAGTAGGAATGAACTTCTATAGGGAAGGAGCCGTCTGTAGCTGAGGTAGTTGTGGCATAGGTCTTTGCAAACTCGGAATTTGGTCCGGCCTGGGGTGGTCAACTTTTATTTCTGTGAAGATCACACGAAATGAGGATAGATACCCCCCCTCGTATGACAGAAATGACCAAGGAGTCATAAAAAATAAGAAGGGATCCGTAGGGAAGAGGATCTGCCAAAAGCAGCTATGGGGTGGGCCGCAGTATATACCACTGAAGACCGGGAACAGGTGTAACGGGAATGAACAGATAATTTGAATTTAAGGAGATCTGAGATGTATGATGGACGAGAGAATTGGGTAACTTGGTAAAGGAACCTTCCGGAAAGGAAAAACTTACGCCGATAGGAATAGTGAAGAGCAGTAGTCAAAGTTTGGGGAATATTAAGAAAGTAACAAGGAGTCTACAGGTTTCAAATGGAAATAGGTGACGAAGATAATTTAGTCACTTTAAGGTTGAAAAAGTAGGATGGGAGATACTGAGAAATATTTTTTCCAGGAAAGGGTTTGATCAAAGGTAATTCCAAGGTTTTGACAGTTGATTAGAAGTTTGTGGGATTATCATTTAGAAACAGGGTTGAAGTAGGAGGGACAATGTTAAGGAGGTGATTGGGACATATTACAATTGCCTTTGTTTTCTCCACATTCAACTTTAATTTATTAGTAAATGCCCAGTGACTTATGCGTTCTAGGTCTTCTTGAAGTTTTCTAATAGTTAGTAATAGGTCGGAAGATGAGTAGGATAAGTGTATTTAAAAATCGTCAGCATGAATATGGTATTTGTAGTGATGGTTGTGCAGAGGAAGGTCATAAATATAGAAAGAAAACAGGATAGGAGAGAGGGACAACCCTGGGGAAAACCACAGGGGAGGGGGTGTTTTCGAAGAGGGCTGGCCTGAAATGACTACATACTGGGAACAATCTGATAGGAGGAATCAGTATAGGAATTGTATCCCATTGGAAATGGGAAGATTTTACAGTTTGGCAAGAAGGGTGTTGTGATGTATCAAATGCTTTTGAAATATCGAGGAGGATGAGGATAGTCAAATTTTTGTTTTCTATTGCGGTCTAGAGATCTTGGGCTATTTTAAGGAGAGCGAACTGGGTTGAGTAGCTAGGTCGGAAGCCAGATTGGAAAGGATTAATGAGAGAGTATTCTTCTAAGAAGTCTGAAAGCTGTTTCTATACTAAAAGTTCCAACAGTTTTGACAAATTAGATAGAAGAGAAACAGGATGGAAGTGATACAGTGTGGAAGGATTAGGAATTTTATTTAATGGGTGGACAAGAGTGGTTTTCCACGAGGAACAGAAACTGGAGTTTTGTAAGTAAAAGTTGTTAATATGGTATGTAGTAAAGAATAGGAATAAGCACAGAGAGACTGGATTTTATTATTTTCACTGGAAGATTGTCAGGGCCACAATCATAGGTGTAAGCTTCAGGAAACCAGCCAGTAAATTGTTGTAGGACAAGTGAAAGAAATCTGTATTAAGGAAGACTATATAATTAGGCCAATGTAATATAACTGCAGCCAAAATGTCCAACAGATCACATAAAAGATTAGTTTACACTAAGGGTGAGTGAACCAGTAGCAGACACATTTAAGACAGAAACTCCAATTGATTTCTTTTAGAGAAATTGACATAAACTAGAAAGCAGTTTTAACTGCTCAAATAGAATAACTGACTCATAACTGAAATCACAAGGAATTTAGAAATGAAGAAAACTGAGACTTGAGACAATTCTTAAAATAGAAAATTAAAAAGGTTTTCACCTCCCCTTCCCCCAAAGTAGACACTAAATCCAAGTAGTAGACAGGGTACGGGACCAATATTAGACAAAAGAAGATAATTATTTAATTATTTTTCAATCCCACTACCAATTAAGTAAAATAAGTTTGTTTGATGGTATAATTGTTGTTAATCTGATGAAACATAATCTATAAAGGTCAAAAATAAGAATTAAATCAATTAAATAATCCTAAGAAAGAATTATTTTATATGAGCACATAAACACTTCGGTAAATTCAGTATTAGATAACAATGCCTTATTGTTTAAGAAATTGAATAAAATTAGTAGGTGCTTGGTACCTAATTATATTTTTTCTTTCTATAGTCATATCCAGCAGTAAACACCCCATATACTAATGGATATGGTTCTAGTATAATATTAATCAAACTTAGTGTATGCTTTTTGCCACTAAATTAGTTGATTAAAGCTAAAAACATACTATGAATAAAGATTCCATTAGTTAACACAAGTGTTAACTGCTAGAAAGTCATACTAATTCCTAATCAGAAGTAGACACCTGTACTAACTGTTAACGATTATTTTTAAAGTGACAAATAAATCCATCTTTCTTATCTCCTAAATCGACAAATTGAAAAAAAAAAAATTCAAATGTAGTGAAATACTAAGGTAACTTATGAAAATATGTATAATAATAACCTAAAGTTATTATTTCTTTGGCTAAATAGGCAGCAGAACACAACAAATCACCTTAAACAAAGCTATAAACATAAATGACCTTTACAAAGGATTTTGGCAAGTCTTCCTTAGGAACAACCACGATCACACACCTTTTTTGAAATCAGTTATGAATTTTCGTTCTATTCATTAATAATTAAAAAATATGAATAGAAATAACAGACATGGGTTTTCCTATAATTTTATATATAAACCATACAAATGAACATTGTAATTAAAGATTCCTAATATTTTTATAATTGGGGCTTTCCCTATTATAATATATTTTAGGATTATGTAAGGCAGCTAATGAAAATATACTCAGTTGTAGAAGGAGGTAATTTAAAAGGAACTCCATATGGAAAAAAACAAGGAAATAGTATATAACTGACTATTACATAAACTATTTAGCATTATAAAATGTATCACATATTCTGCTATTTTTTTTTTCAATTATAAATAGGTAAGCAATATTCATCAGTATAAAGAAAACAACGCTTAACACCAGAGCATATAAGTTATGCTCCTAAATTGTTAAACCTGGTAATAAATTATATGTGATCCTAAAAGAAAGTATAATGACTCCCTGGAATCAGCTTTATGGCTGGTCTGCCTAAAGATATTAGACTCGTGTCCAGTAAGATCAAATATTATAGTAGAATATGGTGTGTAGAGAGGTTAGAACATCACTGGCAATAATTTCCAAATTTAGAGTTAACATTGGATAAAAAAATAGGTAACAAGTGAAAAAATATTTGCTCATGCATATTGGCTTAACCCAGAAACGGGTGTGGCTCTCACTTTTAAGATAGAGAAAACTCATCTCCAAGGTTCAACTTCCACATCTAGACACATTTTTTTATATCTTGCCGATGGGTTTTACAACATGATGCAACATCAAACTGAACATAAAAATCACATCTAGGCAAGAGAGTAACAGCCCAATAATTGTAAAAATCAATCTAAAAATATTATAAATTCAATTCAAGTTTTGCATTATTTCAATAAAAGTTTGAAGTTGATTTTCCTCACATACAGCATTCTTGAGTTGTGTTGAGAAACAATGAACTTTTGAGTGATGTCACTATTCTTAACAGGGAGCTAAATTTTTAACAGATTATCAGATTATTA